>NW_026562461.1:1150000-1412732 GCF_027474105.1 Poeciliopsis prolifica | reverse complement strand
AAGAAGGTTGATTCCGACCGAAACGTCGCGTCTCGTTTGCTGTCTTTGTTCATCTGTTCGTTCGTTATTAAATTGCCAGACGGCAAAAAACGAAGTTCAGTTTCTTCTCTTTTTTAATTTTAGCACACTTTTATTTTACAAGTCAGTTTAGTTTAATAATTTTTATAATTTTTATTTTTTTCTAAAAACGTTTTCCCATGACTTGGGATTTTTACGAGGAGCCAGATGATGGCTGGACCACGGTCCAGTACTACCGCGGCAGGCAGCGCACCTGGCAGCCGAGAAGCCGCGATCGCTACGCGCAACGGGGCTCACAAAACAACCGGGGCCCTCCACCACAGAACCGGAGACGCACCTACGCCTCCGTGACCCGAGACCGCACGGTGAGCCGCAACAGGGGCTCAGGACCCCCCCGGAACCGCTTCCAGCAGCAACAACGGCCCCGCCCACGCTCCCGCAGCTGGAACCCGAGCGCAGCGCCGCGCTGGAGGGGAAATCAGCGTCAACAGCGGCAGCAGCAGCAGCAGCAGCGATTCGCACCCCGGAGGCGCAACAACGGGCCGAACCGCTCCGAGTACCAGCAATCTGATGACCCGCTCTTCACAGTCAAGGTCAGAGCTTTACACAGACTGCTGAAGGCCATGCATCACCTGGCCAACGTGGCGTGGGATGACCGCAATCCGCCTGCCATCCAGCGGATTGCGGATAACCTGGCTGCCACCATCAAGCCGGCCCTCCCCAGCCCCAAAACGATGGACCTCATTGATGGGAATGAGAGAGAGTGGGCGTGGAACACCATCCTCATCCTCCGGCAGCACTATGAGGATGTGCTCGAGGCTGAGAAGCGGTCCCTCCTGGGCCTCGGCGGCGACCTTCTGGCTCCTCTTGAGGTGGCGGTCAAGTGGGCTAGACGCAACCTGGGCAGGAGGTTCGACCCAGAAACCGCTGATGAGGTCCAGACTTACCTGGCGATGAGTGAAGATGAGGAAGCCTCTTCATCCTCCTCTGCCTCCTCTCGCTCCTCCGACTCTCCTCCACGTCCCTGCCCGCCGGCTGCAGCTCCTCCGTCCCCACGCTCATCTGAAAGCGACGCAGAGCAGGAAGACCAGGCTGTCGACACGGCGGAGAACCTGCAGGACCCCTCCCACCCCCCTCGACCACACTCAAGAACCTCACCTCCTGCTGTGCCCCCTCCCTCTGCATCCCCCCGCCCCGTCATGGCCTCCGCAGCCACCATGACGGATCCTCTTCACGGCGGGTGGACACCTCCGGGCTCAGATGTTGAGGACAGCGGGAGAACGTCGCCCCCCACTCTACCTGCTGAGATCATCGCTCCACTCCCTCAGCGTCAGCAGAGATCCTCCAGCTCTTCAGGGACGACCACCTCTGCATCTCAGACGGCTCCTCCGGCGACCTCTCCAGCTGTTCCTCCTCCTCTTCCTCCAGCTGCTCCTCCGGCAGCTCCTCCCTCCTCTTCTCCTCCCTCAGGGGGAAGGGCAGCAGATTCTGCCACTGATGAGGTGCTCAGCGGCATCTCTGACCTCATCCAGGAGGAGGTGAGCAGACATCGGTCTGCAAGAGTAATCCCGCCTTCTCCCTCCCAGGCCTCCAGAGCCACACGACCCTCGCTGAGGCCGAGGATGGCCCCCCTCTGCCGCCGACTACAGATCAGCACGCAGCGGAGACTCACCTTCAGCAGCAGGGTGACGACACCGGCTCCAGCTGCGTCCTCCGGCACCAGGGGGCCCACCGCTCCTACACAGGCACAGATCACAGTTGCGGCTAGACAGGTGGGGAGCCTCAACAAAACCAGGAACTGGTCACTTGACCTCAACAAAAAATATGTCATCCTGGGTGACTCAAATGTGGCCAAGTTTCCGGCCTGGAATAACCCCAACCTGCAGGTGGACAGCTTCCCTGGTGCCAAGTGGAGGCACCTCACCCACCTGTTCGACAAGGCACCTGTCTTCGCTGACGTGGAGCGGCTCATCATCTCTCTGGGCATCAACAACAGGGCCCAGAGGGACAAAACGTCGGCTGTGAAGGAGATGAGAGCAGCGCTGAGAGCAGCCAGGGTAAAGTGCCCGAATGCTGAGATTTTTATCCCTGCGATAAATTTCTCGCCGGCACTACCCGTCCGTGAACAGGTAACTCTCACTCACCTGAACATGCACATCACACAGCTGAACCGCTGCATCCCGGCACTGGAGAGGCGGGCCTTCACAGTGGCTAGAGATAACGTCCACTGGACCAGGGCCACCGCTGCTCGCATGCAGAGCCACTGGAGCGAGTGGCTAAAATAGATTGCCCTAAGAGCCTGCAAAGGCAGGATGGGCACTCTCAGATTGTAAATAATAATATTTGTAATCTTTCTAAAACATTTACACTTACTGATGCACAGTGTTCCCTTTTAAATAAAGGTTTGACTTTTATTCCCACTCAGGGTAATAATTCTTTAAAGAATGTGAAAATGCAAATGAGGTATGACCTGCAAAAATACCATAGAAGGATAAAATTGGCCATCTACTACAAAGATGATGTTGGTAAAAATGTAAATAATGAGAACTTACCTTTCATGCCTGAATCCGACTGGTCTCCTCCAATCGCTTCTCTTCCTCCTGAGGTGGACAAATTAATTTCAAAGGACCTAAACTATTTGGATTATGATTTTAAATTTAATAAAACTACACCTAACCTAAATTTGAATGAGAGAAAAGCTCTAAAGGAACTAATGATCAATAAAAACATCATTATAAAACCTGCTGACAAAGGAAGCTCTATTGTCATTCTGGACAGAGAGCAGTACCTGTGGGAGGGATACAAACAATTACACAATGAAACCTATTATAAAAAATTAGATTCTCCAATTTATCCTGATACGGCCCCCCTAATATCCAAAATTTTAGAAAATCTTCATAAAAAGAAATTTATTAACGCTAAACAAAAAACTTACCTGCGTGGTTCTCCTGAACCAAGGGCCAGACGGTTTTACCTGCTCCCTAAGATCCATAAAGAGCCCGAAAAATGGAGCAAACCGTTCGAAATCCCTCCTGGTAGGCCCATTGTCTCCGATTGTGGGAGTGAGACCTACCAAACAGCAGAATTTATTGATCATTATTTGTATCCTCTATCAATTCGGCACCAAAGTTACATCAAAGACACATATGATTTTGTGGAAAAAGTCAAATTAATTTCTCTACCTCAGGACTCTATTTTATTTACAATTGACATAGACAGTTTGTACACAAATATTGATATAGATGAAGGAATTGGCTGCATTAAAAACATATTTTGAAATATCCAGATTCGAGGAGGCCAGATCGAGAACTTATACAGTTGCTGGAAATAAATTTAAAACGCAACGATTTTGTGTTTGATGGCCAATTTTTCCTGCAGGTCAAGGGCACGGCCATGGGCAAAAAGTTTGCACCGGCATATGCAAACATTTTTATGGCCGAGTGGGAAGCGGGTGCCCTTAATACGTGCGGAAAGGCACCTCTGCACTATTATCGGTACCTGGATGACATCTGGGGGGGTCTGGACCCATTCTGAAGCCGAATTTCAGGAATTCCTCCAGCACCTAAATACACATAATCCATCCATTACAGTAAAGTCCACTACCAGCGTTAAAGCGGTCGACTTCCTGGACACCACCACATATAAAGGACAAAATTTTGACACGACACACAAATTGGACATTAAAGTTTTTTTCAAACCTACAGATACACATGCTCTATTATTTAAGACCAGCTACCATCCGAGGCACACGTATGCTGGTTTATAAAATCACAACTCCTCAGATTCCATAGAATTTGCTCACAGAAAACAGACTTTGAGGAGGCAACTAGGATTCTGTTTTCTGCTTTAAGTAAGAGAGGATATTCCAGATCTTTCCTGAGAGCATGCAGGAAGAACTTCCTTGAGTCCAGACCCCCCTATTCATCACCTATGATCCCCCTGATCACTACATTCTCCTCCTCAGCCGGACAATTTGTGCATAACATCAAGCAGAATTTCACTAAATTCCAATCTGAAACGTCTTTGCTACAAAATCACAGAATAATTGCGGCCTACAAAAGAAACAAGAACCTGAGGGATTTCCTCATCCGTGCTGAGGTTCGACCTTTGAATGCACCAAAGGTCAGAGGTCAGGGTGGATTCTTCAAGCAGCTGCACTGGGTACAAAACAGATTTAAAAACACAATTTTCAAATTAGACCCATCAGGAAACCCCAAATCAAAAAATTGTGTTTATTTAATTACCTGCCAAATTTGTAAGATCCAGTATGTGGGTGAGACGGGTAACAGCCTCCTTACTCGTTTCACCCAACATAGATATAACATTCAAAAACTAAAAAAGACTCACGTACCCTTAGTGCAGCACTTCATCCGCCATGGCTGGGATGCACTTTCAGCCTCGGTGCTGGAGTGCGACCCAGCCTGGTCTTCAGCCCAGAGGAGAAGGGCTGAAAGATTATGGATCCAAAAGCTGGAGACTCGGATCCCTAGGGGTCTGAACGAGAGATAGGCCTCGCGTAGAGGCTCCCAGCAGAACGTGCCCGTGCACACAGGGGCCGGGGAAGAGGGTGAGGGGGAGAAGGAAGGGGGTTAAACTTGTTTGACCTCTGACCTTTAACCCTGAACCCAAACCCTGACCCCAACCCAAACCCCAATCCTTACCTGCCAGTGCCTTCTGCTTGGGATGTCCAGCGTTGTCCTTCCTCTCAGTGAGGACCACGATGGTGATCCTGCTCCTGTGGAATAACAAAAAGAACATATTAATCCTCTAAAAACACCTAAATTCCTAGATTAATGCCTAAACCTAACCACCTACCTTCAACAACAATTGATCCCCATTTTTCATTGACTATTAGTCATTGATTATTAATATTGCAATTTGATTTTATGCCCTTCCCCTACCAGTTTACCCTAAACCTAACCTCCGAGAACCCTTGCCTAAACCTAACCACCTTTCCTCTATTAATAACCCTACCATTTGTAACTCCAATTAATCCCCACCACTTACCAAAATTCACTGTGCATCAGTAAAACACTCCTGTAAATATATATACTGTAAACATTGTATTATATTATAAAGGCTACTCACAGCCAATACTCTTGTAAATACCTGTAAATAATGTAATTTTTGTAAATACTGTAAATATATTTTTTTTCCTGTATTATATTGTGTGTATTCTATATACAGTATTCCTTATGTATATTTGTTCATTGTAGTTTAAATGAAAACTGTTCAGGTTGCAATATCCTGTTCTGCCAGCAGAGGGAGGCAGCGCAGGTAAACAAGATCAGCTGTTCCACTGCGCCCCTCCCCTCCTGTGTACGCATGACGTTGCAGCCTGTACCTAACGGGCCAATCAGAGCCCACTGGCTTGTAAATTGTTATTTGGTTCGAAATTTGAAACCGGTGTGCTATATATATTGTTTTTCTAACTGATCTCGTCAGTTGAGACAGCAGACGGCCTGAAGAAGGTTGATTCCGACCGAAACGTCGCGTCTCGTTTGCTGTCTTTGTTCATCTGTCCGTTCGTTATTAAATTGCCAGACGGCAAAAAACGAAGTTCAGTTTCTTCTCTTTTTTAATTTTAGCACACTTTTATTTTACAAGTCAGTTTAGTTTAATAATTTTTATAATTTTTATTTTTTTCTAAAAACGTTTTCCCATGACTTGGGATTTTTACGAGGAGCCAGATGATGGCTGGACCACGGTCCAGTACTACCGCGGCAGGCAGCGCACCTGGCAGCCGAGAAGCCGCGATCGCTACGCGCAACGGGGCTCACAAAACAACCGGGGCCCTCCACCACAGAACCGGAGACGCACCTACGCCTCCGTGACCCGAGACCGCACGGTGAGCCGCAACAGGGGCTCAGGACCCCCCCGGAACCGCTTCCAGCAGCAACAACGGCCCCGCCCACGCTCCCGCAGCTGGAACCCGAGCACAGCGCCGCGCTGGAGGGGAAATCAGCGTCAACAGCGGCAGCAGCAGCAGCAGCAGCGATTCGCACCCCGGAGGCGCAACAACGGGCCGAACCGCTCCGAGTACCAGCAATCTGATGACCCGCTCTTCACAGTCAAGGTCAGAGCTTTACACAGACTGCTGAAGGCCATGCATCACCTGGCCAACGTGGCGTGGGATGACCGCAATCCGCCTGCCATCCAGCGGATTGCGGATAACCTGGCTGCCACCATCAAGCCGGCCCTCCCCAGCCCCAAAACGATGGACCTCATTGATGGGAATGCCAGAGAGTGGGCGTGGAACACCATCCTCATCCTCCGGCAGCACTATGAGGATGTGCTCGAGGCTGAGAAGCGGTCCCTCCTGGGCCTCGGCGGCGACCTTCTGGCTCCTCTTGAGGTGGCGGTCAAGTGGGCTAGACGCAACCTGGGCAGGAGGTTCGACCCAGAAACCGCTGATGAGGTCCAGACTTACCTGGCGATGAGTGAAGATGAGGAAGCCTCTTCATCCTCCTCTGCCTCCTCTCGCTCCTCCGACTCTCCTCCACGTCCCTGCCCGCCGGCTGCAGCTCCTCCGTCCCCACGCTCATCTGAAAGCGACGCAGAGCAGGAAGACCAGGCTGTCGACACGGCGGAGAACCTGCAGGACCCCTCCCACCCCCCTCGACCACACTCAAGAACCTCACCTCCTGCTGTGCCCCTCCCTCTGCATCCCCCGCCCCGTCATGGCCTCCGCAGCCACCATGACGGATCCTCTTCACGGCGGTGGACACCTCCGGGCTCAGATGTTGAGGACAGCGGGAGAACGTCGCCCCCCACTCTACCTGCTGAGATCATCGCTCCACTCCCTCAGCGTCAGCAGAGATCCTCCAGCTCTTCAGGGACGACCACCTCTGCATCTCAGACGGCTCCTCCGGCGACCTCTCCAGCTGTTCCTCCTCCTCTTCCTCCAGCTGCTCCTCCGGCAGCTCCTCCCTCCTCTTCTCCTCCCTCAGGGGGAAGGGCAGCAGATTCTGCCACTGATGAGGTGCTCAGCGGCATCTCTGACCTCATCCAGGAGGAGGTGAGCAGACATCGGTCTGCAAGAGTAATCCCGCCTTCTCCCTCCCAGGCCTCCAGAGCCACACGACCCTCGCTGAGGCCGAGGATGGCCCCCCTCTGCCGCCGACTACAGATCAGCACGCAGCGGAGACTCACCTTCAGCAGCAGGGTGACGACACCGGCTCCAGCTGCGTCCTCCGGCACCAGGGGGCCCACCGCTCCTACACAGGCACAGATCACAGTTGCGGCTAGACAGGTGGGGAGCCTCAACAAAACCAGGAACTGGTCACTTGACCTCAACAAAAAATATGTCATCCTGGGTGACTCAAATGTGGCCAAGTTTCCGGCCTGGAATAACCCCAACCTGCAGGTGGACAGCTTCCCTGGTGCCAAGTGGAGGCACCTCACCCACCTGTTCGACAAGGCACCTGTCTTCGCTGACGTGGAGCGGCTCATCATCTCTCTGGGCATCAACAACAGGGCCCAGAGGGACAAAACGTCGGCTGTGAAGGAGATGAGAGCAGCGCTGAGAGCAGCCAGGGTAAAGTGCCCGAATGCTGAGATTTTTATCCCTGCGATAAATTTCTCGCCGGCACTACCGTCCGTGAACAGGTAACTCTCACTCACCTGAACATGCACATCACACAGCTGAACCGCTGCATCCCGGCACTGGAGAGGCGGGCCTTCACAGTGGCTAGAGATAACGTCCACTGGACCAGGGCCACCGCTGCTCGCATGCAGAGCCACTGGAGCGAGTGGCTAAAATAGATTGCCCTAAGAGCCTGCAAAGGCAGGATGGGCACTCTCAGATTGTAAATAATAATATTTGTAATCTTTCTAAAACATTTACACTTACTGATGCACAGTGTTCCCTTTTAAATAAAGGTTTGACTTTTATTCCCACTCAGGGTAATAATTCTTTAAAGAATGTGAAAATGCAAATGAGGTATGACCTGCAAAAATACCATAGAAGGATAAAATTGGCCATCTACTACAAAGATGATGTTGGTAAAAATGTAAATAATGAGAACTTACCTTTCATGCCTGAATCCGACTGGTCTCCTCCAATCGCTTCTCTTCCTCCTGAGGTGGACAAATTAATTTCAAAGGACCTAAACTATTTGGATTATGATTTTAAATTTAATAAAACTACACCTAACCTAAATTTGAATGAGAGAAAAGCTCTAAAGGAACTAATGATCAATAAAAACATCATTATAAAACCTGCTGACAAAGGAAGCTCTATTGTCATTCTGGACAGAGAGCAGTACCTGTGGGAGGGATACAAACAATTACACAATGAAACCTATTATAAAAAATTAGATTCTCCAATTTATCCTGATACGGCCCCCTAATATCCAAAATTTTAGAAAATCTTCATAAAAAGAAATTTATTAACGCTAAACAAAAAACTTACCTGCGTGGTTCTCCTGAACCAAGGGCCAGACGGTTTTACCTGCTCCCTAAGATCCATAAAGAGCCCGAAAAATGGAGCAAACCGTTCGAAATCCCTCCTGGTAGGCCCATTGTCTCCGATTGTGGGAGTGAGACCTACCAAACAGCAGAATTTATTGATCATTATTTGTATCCTCTATCAATTCGGCACCAAAGTTACATCAAAGACACATATGATTTTGTGGAAAAAGTCAAATTAATTCTCTACCTCAGGACTCTATTTTATTTACAATTGACATAGACAGTTTGTACACAAATATTGATATAGATGAAGGAATTGGCTGCATTAAAAACATATTTTTGAAATATCCAGATTCGAGGAGGCCAGATCGAGAACTTATACAGTTGCTGGAAATAAATTTAAAACGCAACGATTTTGTGTTTGATGGCCAATTTTTCCTGCAGGTCAAGGGCACGGCCATGGGCAAAAAGTTTGCACCGGCATATGCAAACATTTTTATGGCCGAGTGGGAAGCGGGTGCCCTTAATACGTGCGGAAAGGCACCTCTGCACTATTATCGGTACCTGGATGACATCTGGGGGGTCTGGACCCATTCTGAAGCCGAATTTCAGGAATTCCTCCAGCACCTAAATACACATAATCCATCCATTACAGTAAAGTCCACTACCAGCGTTAAAGCGGTCGACTTCCTGGACACCACCACATATAAAGGACAAAATTTTGACACGACACACAAATTGGACATTAAAGTTTTTTTCAAACCTACAGATACACATGCTCTATTATTTAAGACCAGCTACCATCCGAGGCACACGTATGCTGGTCTTATAAAATCACAACTCCTCAGATTCCATAGAATTTGCTCACAGAAAACAGACTTTGAGGAGGCAACTAGGATTCTGTTTTCTGCTTTAAGTAAGAGAGGATATTCCAGATCTTTCCTGAGAGCATGCAGGAAGAACTTCCTTGAGTCCAGACCCCCCTATTCATCACCTATGATCCCCCTGATCACTACATTCTCCTCCTCAGCCGGACAATTTGTGCATAACATCAAGCAGAATTTCACTAAATTCCAATCTGAAACGTCTTTGCTACAAAATCACAGAATAATTGCGGCCTACAAAAGAAACAAGAACCTGAGGGATTTCCTCATCCGTGCTGAGGTTCGACCTTTGAATGCACCAAAGGTCAGAGGTCAGGGTGGATTCTTCAAGCAGCTGCACTGGGTACAAAACAGATTTAAAAACACAATTTTCAAATTAGACCCATCAGGAAACCCCAAATCAAAAAATTGTGTTTATTTAATTACCTGCCAAATTTGTAAGATCCAGTATGTGGGTGAGACGGGTAACAGCCTCCTTACTCGTTTCACCCAACATAGATATAACATTCAAAAACTAAAAAAGACTCACGTACCCTTAGTGCAGCACTTCATCCGCCATGGCTGGGATGCACTTTCAGCCTCGGTGCTGGAGTGCGACCCAGCCTGGTCTTCAGCCCAGAGGAGAAGGGCTGAAAGATTATGGATCCAAAAGCTGGAGACTCGGATCCCTAGGGTCTGAACGAGAGATAGGCCTCGCGTAGAGGCTCCCAGCAGAACGTGCCCGTGCACACAGGGGCCGGGGAAGAGGGTGAGGGGGAGAAGGAAGGGGTTAAACTTGTTTGACCTCTGACCTTTAACCCTGAACCCAAACCCTGACCCCAACCCAAACCCCAATCCTAACCCTAACCCTAACCCTAACCCTAACCCTAACCCTAACCCTACCCTAACCCTAACCCTAACCCTAACCTAACCCTAACCCTAACCTAACCCTACCCTAACCCTAACCCTAACCCTAACCCTAACCCTAACCCTAACCCTACCTACCATGGTCTCGGGGTCAAATTTTGACCGATTTTCACACATCACCCCAGCCACGCATATGACACATCCCCGCGCTCAGGGCTTCGCCCTGAGCACGGGAACCCCTCTCACGCCTCTCTACCACCCTCCCAACAACACACCATATCTCCAAAACACTCCACCCAGGACCACCTCCAGACGCCTCAGCGAGCCCCGAAACGCACTCTAGTGAGGTTCCCCCAACAACCCCCAACGTAAACACTTAGAGCAATTTCACCCATTTTTCAACTTGCTCCCACCCAAGTACATGACCTCCCCGCACTCAGGGCTTCGCCCTGAGCACGGGGAACCCGCTCCCGGCTCGATCCGACCTTCCTAGCCGGAGATGAAAAATGAATGGGGGTCTATGGCAGCTATAGGAAGGGGAGGGGCTAGGGCCACCAAACTCACAGGGAACCTGGGGGGGCCCATGGGGAGTCTACACACCGAGTTTGGTCCCCTGAGCACTTATGGTTTTGAGTTATTGAGCGTGAGCACTTTTTTGAAATGAATGGGTGTCTATGGCAGCTATGTCTTAGGAACCAGCCACTTCCACCAAATTCACAGGGTACCTGGGGGACCTCCTGGGGATCCTCTGTGCCAAGTTTGGTCCACCTGGGACTTTTACTTTTTGAGTTATTGAGCGTGAGCACTTGAGATTTTTGGCTATCATCCTATATCCTAACCCTAACCCCTAACCCCTAACCCTAACCCTAACCCTAACCCTAACCCCTAACCCTAGTCCAAACCCTAAAGTCCAAACCCTAAAGTCCAAACCCTAAAGTCCAAACCCTAAAGTCCAAACCCTAAAGTCCAAACCCTAAAGTCCAAACCCTAAAGTCCAAACCCTAAAGTCCAAACCCTAAAGTCCAAACCCTAAAGTCCAAACCCTAAAGTCCAAACCCTAAAGTCCAAACCCTAAAGTCCAAACCCTAAAGTCCAAACCCTAAAGTCCAAACCCTAAAGTCCAAACCCTAAAGTCCAAACCCTAAAGTCCAAACCCTAAAGTCCAAACCCTAAAGTCCAAACCCTAAAGTCCAAACCCTAAAGTCCAAACCCTAAAGTCCAAACCCTAAAGTCCAAACCCTAAAGTCCAAACCCTAAAGTCCAAACCCTAAAGTCCAAACCCTAAAGTCCAAACCCTAAAGTCCAAACCCTAAAGTCCAAACCCTAAAGTCCAAACCCTAAAGTCCAAACCCTAAAGTCCAAACCCTAAAGTCCAAACCCTAAAGTCCAAACCCTAAAGTCCAAACCCTAAAGTCCAAACCCTAAAGTCCAAACCCTAAAGTCCAAACCCTAAAGTCCAAACCCTAAAGTCCAAACCCTAAAGTCCAAACCCTAAAGTCCAAACCCTAAAGTCCAAACCCTAAAGTCCAAACCCTAAAGTCCAAACCCTAAAGTCCAAACCCTAAAGTCCAAACCCTAAAGTCCAAACCCTAAAGTCCAAACCCTAAAGTCCAAACCCTAAAGTCCAAACCCTAAAGTCCAAACCCTAAAGTCCAAACCCTAAAGTCCAAACCCTAAAGTCCAAACCCTAAAGTCCAAACCCTAAAGTCCAAACCCTAAAGTCCAAACCCTAAAGTCCAAACCCTAAAGTCCAAACCCTAAAGTCCAAACCCTAAAGTCCAAACCCTAAAGTCCAAACCCTAAAGTCCAAACCCTAAAGTCCAAACCCTAAAGTCCAAACCCTAAAGTCCAAACCCTAAAGTCCAAACCCTAAAGTCCAAACCCTAAAGTCCAAACCTAAAGTCCAAACCCTAAAGTCCAAACCCTAAAGTCCAAACCCTAAAGTCCAAACCCTAAAGTCCAAACCCTAAAGTCCAAACCCTAAAGTCCAAACCCTAAAGTCCAAACCCTAAAGTCCAAACCCTAAAGTCCAAACCCTAAAGTCCAAACCCTAAAGTCCAAACCCTAAAGTCCAAACCCTAAAGTCCAAACCCTAAAGTCCAAACCCTAAAGTCCAAACCCTAAAGTCCAAACCCTAAAGTCCAAACCCTAAAGTCCAAACCCTAAAGTCCAAACCCTAAAGTCCAAACCCTAAAGTCCAAACCCTAAAGTCCAAACCCTAAAGTCCAAACCCTAAAGTCCAAACCCTAAAGTCCAAACCCTAAAGTCCAAACCCTAAAGTCCAAACCCTAAAGTCCAAACCCTAAAGTCCAAACCCTAAAGTCCAAACCCTAAAGTCCAAACCCTAAAGTCCAAACCCTAAAGTCCAAACCCTAAAGTCCAAACCCTAAAGTCCAAACCCTAAAGTCCAAACCCTAAAGTCCAAACCCTAAAGTCCAAACCCTAAAGTCCAAACCCTAAAGTCCAAACCTAAAGTCCAAACCCTAAAGTCCAAACCCTAAAGTCCAAACCCTAAAGTCCAAACCCTAAAGTCCAAACCCTAAAGTCCAAACCCTAAAGTCCAAACCCTAAAGTCCAAACCCTAAAGTCCAAACCCTAAAGTCCAAACCCTAAAGTCCAAACCCTAAAGTCCAAACCCTAAAGTCCAAACCCTAAAGTCCAAACCCTAAAGTCCAAACCCTAAAGTCCAAACCCTAAAGTCCAAACCCTAAAGTCCAAACCCTAAAGTCCAAACCCTAAAGTCCAAACCCTAAAGTCCAAACCCTAAAGTCCAAACCCTAAAGTCCAAACCCTAAAGTCCAAACCCTAAAGTCCAAACCCTAAAGTCCAAACCCTAAAGTCCAAACCCTAAAGTCCAAACCCTAAAGTCCAAACCCTAAAGTCCAAACCCTAAAGTCCAAACCCTAAAGTCCAAACCCTAAAGTCCAAACCCTAAAGTCCAAACCCTAAAGTCCAAACCCTAAAGTCCAAACCCTAAAGTCCAAACCCTAAAGTCCAAACCCTAAAGTCCAAACCCTAAAGTCCAAACCCTAAAGTCCAAACCCTAAAGAAAGGTTTTCCCAGGCCCACCTATTCCTTAAAATTGATTAAGTTGAATGTATAAAATGATTTAGAAAAAAATTTCTAAATCAATTTATACATTCCACATATAATATACAAGCCATAATTTACAATTCTGTAGATATTAATGTTATAAATCTCTACCCACTTGTGTTTAAAACCTTTAGCTAAGTTTTTAGCCATTTCATTTAGAAGTGCATAGAAATTGAACTTAACTTCTTATGAACAGGGATCCACATTTGGCATGTACTCCACAATGAAAAATTCTTCATGTAATTTTATTGTCCTGCCACATTACAGCTAAATTTGCTAGAGGCAATTTGGCTAAGGTAAGAGAAGCACTTGATCCTGAATACTTTCTGGTGGGGAAAAAAAAGACATTCATTAAGTCATTTTTTTCCAGATTGGTGCATAAATTACATATTTTTAAAGTTTAACCATTCATTTTCAATGCGCCTCAAAATAATTTACCAATTTGTGGAAATAAGGACTTTAAGATTCTTTTTGTAAAAAATGTTACGATATTATAAATTGCTGCCTTTGTAAATGGTAAGGTTCTGTCACTGAACTTTAAATTGACCTCTCAATTTAAAACAGAACTTTAAATTTAATTAAATATTGGGACTCTACTATATAGTAACATTTTATTTAAAAATCTACAAATATTTTTACTAGGTTTTTCCAGAGCACTACTCTTTAAAGAGATGGAGCTACTGGGGTTAAATAGTGACCAAAAAATTAACATTGAACATGCCAGTTAGAGATTTAAGATTACCAAAATGCACTGCAAAGATCTCTGTGGCACATGAAGAGCATCATGCTCTTTTTACATGGAAGCAGCTAAAAGTGTGTTGGCTGAGGTTGATAATTGATTTTCCAGAGTGAAAATTGGACCCTGCCATTTTACTCAAACAGAAAAAGTGTCCATTGAAGGCCAGATGCCCATATGTAAAAGGTGGAAAACTAACAATCCAATGCACAGTTAAAGGGCATCACCAAAAATTAGGGTGCATTTTTATTTGCAAGATGCTCTTCTAACAGGAAGATTACAATTGTTACAAGGCTCTTTACACATAACTATAAGCATGATCCCATAAGTGGAAAGTTATGAGAAACCAAACCATCCAAAACATTTTAAGTAGGTTTGGAGTGAATAAAATTAAATGTCATAATATATTCAGAGACTTAAATTAACTGTTTAGGACAGCAGCAATGAAATTGGCTTAGAGAAATGATAACCTTTAGGGAGATAGACCTTAGCCTACCTGTTAGCAGTACTTTGAATAGGCCACATTGCTGAAAGAGTTACAGCTATACTGTGTGTTGTTTTGGAGCTCAGAATAATCCTAATCTGAACAGAAACTAAAGAGTTTTGGATTTTATTAATCAATTTTGTAACTGCTATCTTTTACATTTAAAATGAATCTCCTGATATGTAAATTTTTCTCATGTCTAAAGAATTTTATTTGGGCTGATTGGGACCTAACCCTGCAATAATAATCCATGCCATGCTAGAGCTAAGGTCATAGGAAGTTAAAGCTATTGACTTTTAGCTGAAAATTTTCTGAAATTAAAATTCTTCTGCATTTCTAAGCTGTAGGACTGAATAGAGAATACTAGCTGGAGTGCATGTTGCTGTGTGTGTGTGTGAGGCTATTCCTCTAGAAGACTGGACTGCATTTAAGACTCCCGAGTCCTGGAGTCACCTTTCCCACGTGCTGTTCCTATAGGCGGAACCTGGGAAGGCTGATACATACCGCGCCCCTGGTTTCAAAAACACACTGTCCGTTAACACCGCAAGGTGGAACCAGCATGCCCAGGAAGCAGAAGAGTTCTCCGTTGATTCTCTACTGGTCTGCGTTGAATCCTGGCAACCTGCAAGTTTACTGACTCACCTTAGCTTCCCAGTCTACAGTGAATTGTACACTAGTACCAGCCACAGGGCGGCTGTGGCTGTGTGGCAGAGTTGTCGTCTTGCAATCAGAAGGTTATAGGTTCAATTCCAGCTTCCTCCTGCCATATGTCGATGTGCCTCTGGGCAAGGCACTCAACCCTAAATTGCCTACCGGTCTGCATATAGGTGTGCAAATGGGTGAATGTACTGTAAAGTGCTTTGAGTAGTCAAAATGACTGGAAAAGCGCTATGCAAGTTCAGTCCATTTACCATTTTTATTTTAGTAGATAGCAAGGTGTTGCTACCCAATCATCCTCCCAGGGAAGAAGAACCTAGACCAGTTGCAGTAAGCTGCTGCCTTCAAGGTCTCTAGACACCTACTGGGATTCAAACCACCACCCCTGAAATGAGAGAAAAGAGCAATTCTAGTGCCATCATACACCGCAAGACCCCTAGAAAGCTCGGTAACAGCAAAGGGTCACGACCACTTTCACAAAGTGAAGAGACTTACCCAAAGCTGCCACAGTAGGATCCATCTCAGCAGGCAACAGTTCAACTCTGAACACCTCATTGTGACTCATGGTGCAGATTTCCTAAATGTTTTAGCTCATTCTAAAACATCTAGTTTGACAGAGGAGCTCATGCTAATCACAACACTATATGGTTTTTTAGGGATTGCAGCAAAAACAGCAAAACTAGAAGCTAAAATATGAAGCCCCACCATGCAATGGATTCTGGGTTCTTCTAAAGTGCATTTCTGATGTTCAGAACAGTATTAATACATATTTCTGCCCCCTAGCAGGATCTCAGCGATGAAGTTAGAAGCTGAGCTGTGATTTCTGTCTTGAAAACGCAGTTTGAAGACAAACAAACTGCGTTTTGTTTAGGGTTAGGATTGGGGTTGGTTTTAAAAGTCTTAAAATAAAAGACTTTTAAAACCAAATTCAAGCCTTCAGAGCAGCATAAAGATGAAACTCCATCATCCAACAGAGGGACTGAGATGGCATTTTAAAACTGAGCTGAGTTCAGTCCAAAAAGGAGAGTTTAAAAAGTAAAAGCATAGAAAATCAGTTTGAAAATTGACTTTAAAGCAAATTCCTGTTGAGTAGAGCAGCATCAAGGCTAAATTTCATCCAACAGAAACTCAGAAATAACATTTTAAAGCTGAACTGATTTATTTGAAAAATTGAGCTCAAAAACAAGTAAAAATGTATTGAAATATGATTAAGTTGAGGCAACTGAGGATGGGGCTGAGTTCCAGCTCGATAGAAAATTCATCACCAGACTTCGATTAGGTTGAAAAATTCATGTAGCTGCCATAGGGTTAGGGTTAGCATGTAGCTATGGCAGCTTCATGAAAGGAGTAGGCCAGGGCCACCAAACATGGTGGGAACCTGCAGAGGCTTGTAGGGAGTATAGAAACCAAGTTTGATCTAATGAGGTTCACCTCTTGTTATGTTCAGAGAACCTTAGATACTCTTTTATTATAAGATCATCATACAGATAAGTTTATAAGAATTAACAGATGCACTGCTTGCAAATTAAATACATTTCATTTGGTTGACAAATGCCCTATTTGTAAAGTAGTCACAATTTATTTTATTGTACAAAAATGACCACACTGAAATGAAGAAGTCTATGCTGTCCTACTAAAATCATAACTGAAAAATAGTGAAAACCCAATTAAATAAAATTGACAGATTTGGGAGGAATAATAACGAGGAAAACCCTAACCTTTTTAATTTTTATTTTTTCACTTTTTGATACCTTTTCATTGTCGTTATCTTTTTATTTTTGTATTTGAAATTGCCCTTCCTGCACTTTTTAACATTATAGTCTTACATTTAGTCTTTATTATGGACTTAATTTAATAAACATAGCTTTGTTTCATGTTTTTAATTTGAAAAGGGTGTATTTATACTTATTTCACTGATTACATTATTTTACTTATTTAATTAACTTTGCAGTTAATAGGAATAGTCAGCTTAGACTTTTTCAGGTTTTCTTTGGGACAGGTGGGGTTGTAAGAAAGTCATGATCACACATCCACATCGATAGCTTTCTCATCTCCTTGGGCACAACCAGAGGACGGGGAAGTTGTGGACGGCGTGCGGCGGCCCGTGTATTACCTTAAACGCCCCAGTTTCAACTGCCCAGTAGACGGACGAGGTGGGGGGAGTTGTCGAGAAAGATTTTACCCATCTAACCCCAACCCTACCCTGACCAAAAAAGCTTTCTCTCAGTGAAATAAGTCAAAAATGCAAGAATGTGTAATTTTCTGCAAATTCATGAAAGTTCAGCTTTATCATCTTTGAAACAGCATAGAAGTACTGAGAGGTAGTATATTTTAGTGTTTTGAACAATTCCAGTGTTTCATGAACATAAAACTAAGACCAAAAAAGCATCAACCTTGCAGTTTTGCAGACAGCAGTAGTAATACTACTGGCAGGGGGTGGAGGAGCTCCATCTTTTCACAGATTATCTGTCTCATATTGTCAAAACATGGTGACAGTTTGACCAAATTTTGGTAAAAGTTACATTCTTACTTAAAAAATTAACGACTCGGAATAAATCAAGAACGGGCATCATTTCAGACTTTTATAATGTGCTAATCTCTAACTCATTAGAGAATTCAAATATTAAGCTTATAAACTGGAATTTGGACCTATCATCAAATATCAGTGAACAGGATTGGGGAAGGGCTTGCATTAAAACTCACAAAATGTCCATGAACAGCCATCTTAGAATTCTACAATGCCTGTGTTACGCCTGTGCATTTAAATAAATTCAATAATAACATCCCAGATCTTTGTGTAAAGTCTAATGGGACTCTAATACATTGCATGTGGGAATGCAGACAAATCAAAGCGTTTTGGACAGAGGTGAAAGATATAATTGAAAAAATAATCTTAAAGCAAATTTCACTGGATCCTGAATTGTTTCTGTTAGCTTTATACCCTGAGAAACATAACTTTAGTAAATCAGAATGTACTTTTATAGATATAAGCTCATTAGTGGCAAAAAAGTTTATTGCTTTGGCTTGGAAAAATATCAGTAGACTCAGTGCCACACAGTGGTTAAAGCAGATGTCGTCTAATTTGCCGCTAGAAAGAATAACATATTTTAGGAAATCCAAATGATATCTTTTTGAGAGGATTTGGGGGCCTTTCATTAATTTGATTAAGGACTTAGACTTGTCAGAGGGTTTGTTTGAGTTCTGATTTGCCAGAACCTGCGGTGTGCCATGCTGTATAGGTGTGTACATTTATACTCTATCTAACCAATTTGTAATCTGCTTGAATACCCCCGTTTTTGAAAAGCTGTGCTTTTTGTTGTTTTTTTCTCTTTCTTTTTCTTTCTCCGGTTTTTAATTCTCTGAGTTAAGTGAGAAGAATTACCGTCACGTAATAACTACAAAGAGAAACTGTTCAGATAGTTACATGATTCTATGTCTGAAGTGGAGAATCTCAATAAAATATTGTGGTAAAAAAAGTTACATTCTGCAGCTTTACAAGGTAAACAGCATATCTATAGTATGCAGTTTTGAATGAGCTTAGAAAATGCTGATGCTGTGGAGAATACGGTGAACTGGTTTTTATTGAGCAAGGGATACAAAAACAAATAATGTTGTTTACTCAGGCTTTCATATATATAGTTATTCCATGAAATGATGACTTCAGCAATAACTGTTGGTTTCAGTGATTTAGGGCTGGCAGGATGGTTCCTTTGCAGAGTCCGAACCCCACCCTGTATCCATCTCTTTCACCGTAACCTAAGAAGAAATAATTATTGTTACAAAAATATATCTGACATCATTCAGCAAATACAGAAGAATATAACAATAATTAGAGAACATACATCAAAACAATACATAAACATTTTAAAGTCATGACAAAGCTTGGTTGTCAGTGTAAAAGTAACTTAAAAATATTTTTTCAATCAATTTTGTCAAAAATGCATGTAAGAATCAAACCACCTGTTACCACCTGGTATTTCAGTTATAAATATTTGAGTTTGGAACCTAGAAGGCCATTACAGTGTGCATGTCTGATGTCTTTTTTCACAATTTACGAAATTGTGAAAAAAGTGTGACAACTTTGCCAAAACGCGTACACTCAGTGTTGCAGAGCCACGAGGAGATGCAGGGGGAATCATATCAATAGGGAAATGCGGGTCGAGAGGGGACGCCCTCTTTATCCTGGATCTTGATAGTAATCTCATTATTTCACTATTGTATCTCAATAATTAGAGATTTTTTAAATTTTTTACCACAGTAGCGGAAACAGGCTTCCATAGATTTTAGCACCAGACAAGCTTTGGCATGGTAACCGTTTGTTGTAGAAAAGACTTAGATGAATAATGTTATTGACCTTTGACACCAAAATGTCTAACCTGTGATTGTGATCTCATCTCCATCATTCAAGAATGTTCTAGTTTCTCCTCCTCCAATGTCAATACTCTTTGACCCTCTCCAAGACAGCTCCAGCATGGAACCAAAACTGCCAGGGTTCTATGGAAATAAAGTACATTTTCTTTTAGCAAGAATCGTAATTATATGTAAAGCAATATACTTTTGACAGCAATGCACTGTGTGATAATGTCAGCTTCTGCACTGTCAGTTAAACATGATTTAATGTGACCCAATTTTCACTCTTCATTATTAATGCAAAGTATGTATTAATAATGAAGAATCCAGAAATCTGATCCACCAAAAGAAACTTCTCCTCACCTACACACAATGATGATATTATTGCATCCAGCTAAATAAAACTTTTTTCTGTCCATTCTCATCTTCAGTTCTCGTATTACATAAATAATTATGTGTTTTCCTTCTTTCTCTTTTAGCTTGTTGCTAAGCTAAACCTAAAGGAAATGATATGTTAGGAAATGCAAAGGAGAACTAGGGTTAAAGGGAAAGGCACACTAGGCTCCGCCCTTTTTAGGGTGTAGCTTAGATAGAGGCTAACAAAGCAGATCACAAATTGTTCTTGGTTGCCATTTTGTCTTGCTTGATAATGTTAGCAGATTACTTAATGCAAAAGCAAAGCAACAAACTGGCATTTTTTGTTACAGATCGATGTCAATGACATCCAACTTTGGCACTACGGATGAAATATGACCTTTCAGAGCTTAGATTTAAGACTAAGAGATCAATTGAGCTTTGATTGGGTAATGGGAAGTATTACAGACAGGTCAGGGCAAGGCTAAAGAAATGAAAGAAAAAAATAATGCAAGACAACACAAAGACAGACACATATACTGTATATGTGTGCATGCGCATGTGTGTGCAAAACCATGCCATTATTAACAAGGCAGTAAGGTTGCTACACTTACGGGCCCACTGATGGTACCGGAAGCCAGTAAGTCTCCTGGTCTGACATTGCAGCCATTACTTGTGTGATGGGTGAGCTGTTGCTTCATTGTCCAGTACATGTACTTTAAATAAAGAGAGATACAAAAAGGGAAAAGGAAATTATTTCATTTAAATTACTGTATACTGTAAACTCCGCTCCTCTACTCCTGATTTTATTACAGCTGTAACACACATCTGTAACAACACTCACAGCTGTGAAAGCCTGCAGCTGTGAAAGCCTGCTTCATCATAATGATCTCTTCAGACAACATACCTTCACAGTCTCTTTCTGTAACAAAGCTTTGTTATTCTGCAACATGTTTAATAACGTGTATCTGATAACCATTTTTTGAAGCACTAAATTAAGTTTCACACCTTATTATCACAACATATGAGTGTATCATAAGGCAGATAATTCGATGACATATTACAACTTACAGCAATTACGGGGTCCAAAATGAGAAGTAAATATCTGCAGTCTTAACAAAGATGTTAACACCCAATATCAAGGCAAAGGCAATAGGCAAAAAAATAAGAGCAACAACAACCATTCAACAAGAACATCAGGTCTGTGAAATTATTTGCTGTAATCATATCAGTTGTTGAACCATCTGATTGATTTGGTCAAAAATGAGAAAGAAAGGTTGATAATCATGTGACTGTCTGTGTTGAGACTCGACTTTAAATGCCACAACGTCTTCTTGAGGTTTTGTTCAAATTCTTACTTTGAAATTTGAACTGCAGATGTTTACTGCCTCAGTCATGTTCTGACCTTGAGAGAGAAAAAACAGAATATTTTAGCATATATGACATAATGGTAGGGCATCAAGTATCACTTGTCAAACTCAAGCGCAGAGCTAACATTTCAGTTCTCCCAGAATGATTGAAGTTTGTATGTTCTGATTCTTCAGTCTAGCAACAAATTTCAATAAAGGAAAAGCAGCTGTATTGTGTGCGCAGCCATGGACTGTGTGCGGCAGCAACTGAGATTCACTTTAATAAATGAATGGACCACTCGGTTCAGTGCAACTCACATAGTGAGATGCAATGAGCTTAGTGTCCATGTCACTGGTAATGCTCTGATCAGGAATTTTTCTCTTCTTGATTGATTTAATGTGCATAAAGTCTGCATGTCTGGACCAAGTGGTCTGATGTGTGAAGTATGTCAAAATGACAGATGGCCTTCATATTTTTCCATCACTGTTTAAAGAAATCTTAAAAGGCAGAAAATATTTGGCCACAGTATAAATGTGGTTTATTCAACTTTTAAAAAAACAAAGCTCTCCCGTGAAAGTGTACCCATGTAAAAAGAAGATTCATAACAATATTATGAATATAAGACATCTATATATCAGTTAGAGGTAGCCCTGCAGAAAAAAAAACAAAACAAAATATTGTATGATAAAAATATACAATTAAAATTGAGAAATTGAGAAATTTTTTTCAGAAGCAACTACAAAGAAAAATTTCAATACGGTTTCAATTGAAACTTTGGATTGTTACACATTCAAACTTATTCATCATTGCTGACATTTCTTCTACCAACTTACTATTAAAAATATTATCCACAAACATAGCCTCATCATCCCCATAGCCTTCTAAACTAAAATTCATGTATTTTCCATTGTTGATGTAAATTTTTGTACTCAACATTTTTGATTTCTTGAAGTTTAGAGACAAGGTTTTTGCTGTGATGGTGCCGTTATCAAAGTACAGAGAAAATGTCTCCTGCTGTTGTAATTATTTATTTATTTTTGTTGAAGGTAGTTGGTTTTTTTGCCTAAACTTTTAATTTGCATGGCGTGTTTATACGTTCATTACAGTAATTGCAGATTGCTCAGTCGAGAGTAAACCATAGTGCTCACAATGTTGACAAAGTGACAATTTCCAGCTTTTTACTGCTTTTAAATTAAATTGTACCTTAAAAGCTTCATTACAGAATACAAAGAGAACCCCTGACCTAGACAAATGAGCAAGTCCCACTCTGAGCCAAAATCCACATTCAACTTTAACACCTGCTTCAGAAAAGAAAAATAAACAAGCAGCTGGAACTAAAAAAATGGACGAAGTGACCAGCCCGAGCCTCAACACATTCTGACTCTTTGGGAATTCCACTGAAAAACAGATTCGCTCCACTTCAACAGGAATCTTTGAAGGAAACCTTGCCTTCAAACATCAACAAAAGGTATGAGGCAAGATCAACACATCAACCCCCAAAATGAACACCAAGAAAATGAAAGAAATGGTTATTGTCAGAGATGAGACAGCAAATGGAACCAGACATTTTTGCAAGGCCAAGAAGATGAAAGTCATTTCTTTCACAATGACACAGTGTCTGAAGTAACAGAAAAAGTACTCTAACTACTCATGAGCCCAATATTGAGACTCTAGTTGTACATGTTGATAATCTGACAAAGCAAAATTCTGAAAATTTGAAAAAGGACTACTATTGAAAAATTAAAACTGAAGTTGTTTCTCAGTAGTCCAAGTCCATCAACTCGATGGAGGGACGAAGAATACTGCAGATCTTGACACCAACTCTATACAAAACTTAATGTGGAAAGCTTTTTTATTGACTTCAATGAACTTCTATCTAACAGTCATACTCAACAGTCATTCAGTATGACTGTTGAATATTTGTAGTACTGGGAGCTAATGTCAATGTGAGCTATGTTACTTTATCTGTTGATCCTTATATTTTCAGTGTCAAAACTCAGCAGGGTTTAAGAGTATTTTCACTCCATGAAAATGATCTCTCTGCTGTGGTTCTTACGTCTGTTCATTGATTGGACATAGATCATTCTTCCTTCTGTAAATTAGTGAAAACTGATTATTTCTTTTTATAAGAAGAATTACTCTATTGTGAGCACTATAAAAAATAACCCTGTATTTTATCCCTCTTTCCTCATCATATTCTGTATTGGTATTTTCTGTAAATTTCTCTTGTAACAATAACAGCCACACTTTCCTTCACCCCGCTTTTGACAATAATCTCAACCAACTCCCCTGCCCTCTCTGACAATTGAACTGGTGGTGGGAAATCTTGCAGCCGGCGGCAGAAAATTTCCCTTATTTTTAAGGTATGATTATGTCTGTTTGATTTGTCCTTAGATAAGCCAATATTTGTGCCTTTTGGCCGGATTTCCACATCCATTATTATTCCAAGATGTGAATGTTATTATTATAGTCATTACCGATTAAACCTGGAACAGAACATTTGGAGTGAATGTATATCCTTGCCAACCGAACCAAAACCTTCAGTGCACCCAGCAAAAAAAAAGACAATTTAAAAGAGCAATGAACATGCCCGTCATGGAAACAAAAAACCTATGAATTTTATATGATTTCTTTTTTTATTATAATTGGACAGCACATTAGAAAAGCAATTAAAATTACGATTTACAATTTCTTTGTTTCTTATGAAAAATTTAAGAATCCTGCATTGGGTGTTGATTGTTTCAAGTGTAGACATGGTTATCTAAAAATATTTGAGGAATTTTATGATATGAAAGAAGTCATAGTCTCTGATGAATATGTATGTAAACTTCTGAAATAAAAAATGGCAAAAAAGAAAAAATGTGTTCATTAACTTCTCTACAATTTATGAACAGAAATAATTTTAATTGTAATTAATTTAACACAAGAGAAGATTGGTCTCATTTAACTTCAGACTGTGAGAAAAAAATAAAAACATTTTCTGCACGTAAACTTGTGGTTTCAACTGTAGATGGTTGTATATGACAGATAAAAACTCTTTCGTCTGCAGTTCAATGTACACCAATTTTTCTCAAGTTTCTTGTGTGTGTCTGGATGTGTACAGTACCCTTGAGTGAGACAAACAGGTTAATGTTGAAGGTATACGCATCTTCATGTTGTAGGTATGGGAGAGGTGGGGGATCCTGTAAAATAAGTCACAACACTCAAGCACAAATGAAATTACTTTTTATCAAATTAATAAAGTAAACAAAAAATGAACAAAATAAAATATGTTTGTTGCAGGTCAGTTAATTTATTCAGTGTAGGATGGCAGGACAAAGTGAAAATTTTGGGGGAGAGCTGTTACTCCATCGTTATTTACCAAAGAGAAGAGATATTATTATCGAAAAGTTAAACATAGATATACACAGGATGATCTAGAGCACACTAAACCACACATTGATGGACTTAGCTCACTATTCACTATTCGAAATTAGTTTAAGAAGGCCTTTCATATGATATATCATTTCACTTATTATGCTTTGATTCTGAGCAGGGCTGGCCCATGGTGTTATTGGACCTTAAAGGGATCCTAGATTAGTTGACAGTATATTAGTTGCCTAAATATAGGCCAACATATCGCAAACAGCAATTTTTTTAGTTAATAGGAAAAATGTTAAACAAAAAAATTGCTGTTTGTGATATGCCAATGCTCATAATTACTTCAAAAAATGTAAATCTTTTATTATATTTTTCATCCCTGGAGGTCGCCATTTTTTCACCTGCTGGGTTGATGATGCAATTCTGTACAGGAATCTACAAAGTAAACACAGAAAGGCTAACTTTCCCTGAGTTGTTGTTCAACATAATGAGTTTGACTGGTGAAATTTTAAATAATGCCACACATAGATGGACTCTTGCACACTGTCGGCTGTAATTTAAAAGGAAAAGAAAAACAGTGAGGTGAGTCACATCCTTTTGTTCTCAAAATTGGTTATGTTTGCATTCAAAACTTTCAAATCTTCTCTGTGCTCTCTCAAATCTTTATGGTTAAACTCAGAGATCTTCCTCACGCAAAACTTCTCTCTCCACAGATGAACTCTGCACTCAAAGTTCCTTGCTTGCTTGCAAATTTTTTTCTGCATTTTCAGCACTGCAGCCAGTCATCAGTTCAACAGCATGTCTTCACCTAATAGTCAGAGCAAAGCAGACCCATGTCACTCTATGTCAACACTGCAAATACATCACACATTTGTAACGCTGAGTGCCGCTGTCAAGCAATGCTGGCAGGTTGCCATGGCAACCTTAACTACATCAAATTCTGACTCGCCATTGGGTGGCAGAGGTGTGGAGGGAGCGCTCTGCTTTATATCTACATCGGGCTGCTGCACTGCTGAAAACTCAACTGTAGAAGAAAGAAAGCTAGTCGTGAGATCCTTTTAGGCAAAATAATGCAGAGCTAAATTGTATAAACATGTCTACATTTGCACAGAAACAAAGAGAAAGGACACTATTAGATACAAAGTAGTGTTCTTAATTTCATAAAAACTTTTTTGTTTACCAACAAAAAAACTGTTGATTTGGATGATACTTTCACTTTAAGTTCTACCACGGAGCAGAAAGCTGACATTGTTTCTCCCGGCATCAGTGGGTGGTGCAGAAAAGTAGGGTTAGCAATTGTGCTTGTACAATTGACAGTAGCCACACCAACTAGAAGGAAACCAACATACTTTGCTTGCAGAGTTAATCCGTGCAAAAAGAAATCTTGCCTGAGAAAGATCTCTGAGTGTCAGCACAAACATTTGAGAACACAGAATACTTCAAAGTTTTGAACACAAGTATTACAAGTTTTGAGAACAAAGAAATTAAGCTCTTCTTTCAAAGTGAAAATATGTGCTTTTGACTTGTGGCAGTAAAACTCCCCAGACCAAACTCCAGAACGGTTGTTACTGGATCGTACACAAAGCTACAGATGCTGGGAGAAACATCAGAGACAGACAGGAAACCCTGGAACAGAGCTACAGCTACTGCCAACAGTACTGCGTCAGTAGTGCCGGTGAAACTACTTCTGCCCTGTGTTAGGTTCAGAATTTGGACAAAGACTGGACCCTAAACAACTGTTACTGGACCAGAAACTGAGCTGCAGACACGAGGAGAAAGATGAGAGATAAGCAGTGCTGGGATTTCTTTTATATGATGACGGAGTTATTGCGCCTGCCGACCAAAGGCACGTATCATTCATTGTTTCATTTATGAACCTGGAGGTGGTGGCAGCAGCAGCAAAACATCATCTTAAGCCAACTCTGTCCTCTTCCTCATCTTCATCACCTCTTGTGATTTCTACATTCCCATCAATTTGAACGTGCTTCAGTTCAACCTGAAAAGGCTTACAAACGTCACACAAAAATGACTTTCTGTAGTCCAAGTAGACAATGACATTGTCTTTAGAATGTTGCAACATTTGTACAAACCTGCAAGGGATTAGACTCTGCAAAAGGTAAAAGTGCTTCCATTGGCACAACCCAGGGTGAGATTGTCGTCCCAAAATTCTTTCCCAGGAAAGGTCCAAGTGGAACATACTCCCAAGCTTGAATATCTCTCGCTGCAGATACACAAAAAGCAACATTATCATTAAGTAGATAGTTGGTTCAAAGAATTGTAAAGGACTGCCAAAGGAATAAAAAGTAATAATGCTCATAAAAAATTCTCATGTGTGCCTACTTTTTAAAATCAACTTTTTAGCCAAAAAATATATTCCACAGAATACAAAAGAACAGAATATACTTTCCTAAGGGGAAATTACTTACTGCTCTACACAAGGTGTTACATATTAGTAATACAAGTACTATACGTGACCATACGTGACTATACGTGGCAGGGTGTAAATCAAACAGGTTTTGATGGCGGACGGTGCGGAGTCCGGCTCGGGCGCTTCCTTCTCCATTCCTCCCCGAACTAAACCGCAGATCTACAAAACCACTGATGGAAAACTTATAGTAGAGGATGAGTTTTTAAATTTTCTTGTGGTCAAAATCAAGACTATGTGTCAGGAAGAGCTTGTGCTGCTTGCATCAAACACATTTGACTTTGAGTGGATTGAGTCCTCTAGAAAAGTACTGTTTGAACTGTGTTCCAACTCTAAGCAGCGATACACGGCCTTCAAAGGAAACCAGAAAGCTGCAAATGCCATAAAAAGCTGTTTAAAAGTTCTGAATGAGTGTGGGGAAGCTATTCCACGCTTTGTCTCTCACTTCCTGGATGAGCTGCCACCTGTGACGTTCAACAGCCTAGACGTCTCCAACTTACTCAGCAAGATAGAGCGCTTGCAGAGCGAGGTTTGTGCCCTAAAGCATACAGTATCACGCCAAGTGGATGTTGAAGAGAAGTTGCGTGAAGTTACCGCTACCATTGACCGCAGAGTTGCTGCAATGGAACGGTATTTGGTGTCTGGCGGTGGAGGATCCAGCAGTGTCGATGCGCCTGCTCTAGGAATGCCCAACGCTGGAGACATGAAATTGGCTGTGAACGTTTCTGAGGAGGTGGTGGCATGCATGGATTCTGTTGCAACAAACTATGTTACCGCCGATAATGCGGCTTTGCCCGTGAATGGGACCTACACCAACTGTTCCAGGACTACTGACGAGCCTGTTGCGGTGAGTGATAAGCTAAGCTCTGCTGTAGATGAGCCTGCCAGCTCACCCACATGGAACTTGGTGGTGAAACAAGGCCGACGTAAGAGAACCGAGAGCCATCCAGCTCATCAAAATCGCCAAACTAAACCTGAGCGCAAAAGACCAGCGCCTATTATTGGCACTGGCGCACAAAGCACCATAAAAGTGGTAAAAACGAAGCTTGCCACTATATTTGCAACTAGATTTGTGCCAGATCTAGATGACGAGACACTAACGAACTACCTTAAAGAAAAGCTTGGGCATGATGTTGAGTGCCGGCGTATTGTCACTGGGAACACAAGATATAGTTCTTTTAAAGTCAGTGTGGAGTGTCAGAACGTTGCAGAAGTGTATAACCCAGAGCTGTGGCCAGAGGGTGCGGTGGTGCGCCGCTACTATGAGCCACGGAATAAACCTACAACGTCTGAAGGACCTGGGGTGAGCACCTCTAGTGATTCCAGAAGGATCGATGGGATGGCTGCAGTTACTTTCTCATAGACCAATTCATGCGTGTTATTTCTTACAATTGCCGGGGACTGCGTGTCGGTAATACAGCTGGAGATAAAGCACGACGTCTGGTTGTGGATAAACTGTTGCAAGAATGTGACGTTCTTTGTTTACAAGAGACTTTTTTATCAAAACAAGACTTGGGAAGTTTGAACTGTATTAATGATTGTTTCTGTGGAGCTGGTGAATCTACTGTGGATCTTTCTATGGGTATAGTGAGGGGTCGAATCGCAGGAGGAGTAGCCATTCTATGGCACAAAAAGCTGGATCCAGTTTTAAATGTCATCAGAACCGGTGTTGACTGGTGTATTGCTGTTCATTTTAAAATCGAAAACAAAGAATTTATCATTATTAATGTCTATACACCATATGAGTGTCCTCAGAATGAAGACATTTATTTGAATAGACTTGCTTTCTTGAGCTCTTTTATTGATGTCCATTGTTTTACCTCTGTGTATGTAGTAGGTGATATGAATGCAGATATATCTGATGAACATTCCTCATTTGCCAAACATATGCATCAGTTTTGTGATGATAATAGTTTATTATTGTCCAGTCAGCTCCTGCTACCTGCAGAAAGCTATACATATATAAGTGAAGCTTGGCATACAACGTCATGGCTTGACCATTGCATTAGCTCTGCTGATGCCCATACTGTTGTAAAATCATTAGAAATCCTATATGAGTATTCAATGTCGGATCATGTCCCATTTTTAATGATGTTGGATATTAAAAATCTCCCAGAGTTTATACGGGGGGCAAATAGTGCTCCTACAGTTAAAATTAACTGGTCCACACTTTCTAAAGATGACTTACTCGTATATCGTATGAAAACTGATCTTCTTTTGAGTAAAATAAATCTTCCTCTTCCAGCTATTACGTGCTCAGATGTTAATTGCAGTGATATTTCTCACTGTACTGACCTCCATACTATGTATGATGGCATTGTGGATGCTTTGTACCAGAGCACAAGACCATACCTTACATACAGAAGGACTAATAGCATCAGGCCAGGCTGGAAAAACATGTGTCAGGATGCCGTGCAGAAGCTAAACAGGCATATAAAATGTGGGTACAGGCAGGTAAACCAAGACATGGGACTATCTTAGATTATAAAAAACTCACCAGTGCAAAGTTTAAATATGCCATTCGATACATCTCCAAATGTGAACAGAATATGAGAGCAGACTCCATGGCTGAAAAACTGCTTTGTAATGACACCACTGGCTTTTGGAATGATGTTAGAGCCTTAAACAGGTCTGCTGCATTACTCCCCAATACCATAGAGGGCATATCTGGGGCTCATAATATAGCTGATCTATGGAGACAGCACTATTCTGCCTTATTTAACTGTGTACAAAATGAACCCTATGGACTGGGAAACATTGCTAAGAATGATGTGGTTATAACCCCTAGTGAAATTCAGCAGGCTATAGTAAATTTGTGTGAGAATAAAGCAACAGGTTCTGATGGCATTGCAGCAGAACATTTGAAATATGCTAGCCAAAAAGTGTCTGTGCTGCTTGCAATGTGTTTTTCTGGGTTTATGACCCATGGGCAGTTGCCTGATTCCTTACTATCTGTTACCCTTGTGCCAGTAATTAAGGACAAAACTAATAAGGTTGGCAGCCTTGATAACTACAGACCCATAGCTTTGGCTAGTGTGTTATCTAAAGTATTAGAAAAAATTTTGCTTGGTCGGCTTAATCAGTTTATTAGAACAACAGATAATCAATTTGGTTTTAAAGCCAAGCTGGGAACGGATTTCTGTATTTACGGCCTGAAAGAAGCTGTAAGAACATACTTAAGGAAAAATTCATCTGTGTTAATTGGGTTTATTGATGCCTCGAAGGCCTTTGATCGTGTTAACCACAATAAGTTATTTGACAAATTAAAAAAAAGAGGTGTTTCAGATATTATTATACGAATTTTAGTTTACTGGTACTCTAACCAGAAAATGCATGTAAAATGGGGAGATAACATCTCTGCTTCCTTTGGTGTTAGTAATGGTGTGCGGCAGGGTGGGCTTCTTTCACCTGCCCTGTTTAACTTGTATATGGATGACCTATCAAAAGAAATGAACCTCTGTAAAACCGGGTGTATGATTGGTGATACTTGGTCAATCACTTCATGTATGCTGATGACCTGGCTGTTCTCTCACCCAGTAGTGCTGGTTTTCAGCAGTTATTGAATATCTGCTCTGATTATGGGTTGAGATTTGATGTGCAGTATAATGCTAAGAAAACTGTTGTACTAGTTTGTAGAACTAAAGATGACAAAACAACTCTGTTTCCCTGATTTTTTCTATCAGGGCAAAAGTTAGATGTTTGTTCCAAAAAACTAAGTATCTGGGTCACTACATCACAGACCAGCTCTCTGATGATGATGACATCTATAGGCAGTGTCGCATGTTATACGCCCAGGCAAACGTTTTGGGGAGGAAATTTCATATGTGCTCTGATGAGGTAAAAATAAGCCTGTTTAAAGCTTACTGTACATCCTTGTATACAGCTCCTTTGTGGTGCAAATTTAAAAAAACTAGTATGCAGAAGCTTAAGGTTGCTTATAATGACTCTTTGAGAATTTTGATCAAGAAACCCAGGTTCAGCAGTGCAAGTCAAATGTTCTGTAACGCACATGTCAGAACATTTCAGGCCCTTTTGAGAAATCTGATATACAAGTTTATGTGTCGTTTGGGTAACTCACCGAACAATCTTCTTGTAATGTTCTCACAGCCTTCTGTTAGTGCGCTAAGATACCAGTCGGCTCTTTGGAAACATTGGTATACAAGTCTTCTATAAGATTTATATTTATATTTTTTATGACTACTTATTGTATTTTATTTTTCATTTTCTCTTGTTTTTTATGTTGTGTTGTTGTGTATCTTGTGGACCATGAGTCTGTTGAATAAAGTAAATTCAATCAATCAAATTTTATTTGTGTATCATGTTTCAGTAGCAAGGCATTTCAAAGTGCTTTACACCATAACAAACACAAAAACATAAAGTTATGAAACATAGAATCAACAATCAAAACATGATTAAATCATCATTAAATTTATAATCCATTTAATTTCAAATACAATTCTGAACAGGTGTGTTTTTCGTCTAGATTTAAAGGAAGTCTGTGTTTCAGCTGTTTTACAGTTTTCTGGAAGTTTGTTCCAAAGTTTTGGTGCATAGATGCTGAAAGCTGCTTCTCCTCTCTTGGTTCTGGATATGATATGGGGATGCAGAGCAGAACCAGAACCAGAACCAGAACCTGAGAGTCTGGAAGGTTGATACAACAACAGCAGATCTTTGATGTATTGTGGTGCTAAACCGTTCAGTGATTTATAAACTAACAACAATATTTTAAAGTCTATTCTTTGAGCTACAGGGAGCCAGTGGAGGGACTTTAAAACTGCTGTTATGTCTCTATCTTCCTGGTTCTAGTGAGAACAGGAGCAGCAGCTTCTGGATCAGCTTTGATTGATTTGTTGGACAGGCCTGTGAAGACGCTGCTGCAATAATCAATGTGTAGGATTATTACCTATGAAGGCAATAATCCTTCGTAGGCCGATTTGTAAGCGACCTACGAAGGATGCAGCCCTTGAATTTAGACACAGCTAGAGTCCATAATATAGGGTCTAAGTGGCGCTGCTTTTGGGGTGTTTGTGTGTCTGGACAGAAGACATGTCTGAGGAATGTTTGTTGGCCATCTATGGTGGAAGCATTGTAAAATGGCAGAAAAATACAATGTGACTGCAGAAGGAACCCTCCAAGTGCCATCAAATTCTTACTTCTTCTCATTCACAGTCTTGTTAAAGTAATTTTTCATGGCAGGCCACCACTATATTTATGTGGTAATTCCTGTAAATAAAAGAAAAATATTTCGTCTTGCAGGCATGTTGTGTGTGATTTCTCTCTCTGCAGAACTAATTTGGGATTAGTATGGATTCAGAGATAATAGGAAGGCACACAGTTGGGGGCTGAAGGAATCTGGATGAGAACCAGTATTTTTATTATTTTTTAATACCCATGTAAATGCAGAAATTTCTTCAAGAAAACTTAAAACACATACATAAAGTGCCTGCTTATAATAGCTTTTAAGCAGGCACATATAGTTCTTTGTCAGCAGCGGTGTAAGTTTAATCATTCCATTGTGCATTAGCCCATCAAAGGGCTTCATTGGAAGTAATTCAGTTTTCTTTGATTTAAAAGTAAGTCAGCAAGTTTCAATTCAAATCATTCTGGATAATTAGATTTTTGTGTACTATATTTTGTTAGATGACTACTCATCAAACAAAATGTATTAGATGTGACTTATTATTGATATGATGAGTCATTACAATAAGAAATTTCTTACCGCTCCAGTCATTCATAAGTACCATCCCAAAGATATGTTCATGGGCTTTGTTAATGGGAATAGGCTCCCCCAGCTGACTTTCTCCACCAACAAAGAATGCCTGTTAACAAAAAAAAGGAAGTTCCAGGGTTATGGAAACTTCCTTTATCAAAGAATGAGAATCTGTTTCAGTGATAAGAGAAAAATAAATCTTTGTCTTTAAATTTCTGTATTCGAAGGCAAAAGCGTTCAAAGGCCCATCTCACCGAATGCAGTCAGGAGAAGACACATTATATAGTTATATAGCTGCAGCAAAAGTCTGATCTTATCTCTATTGCCAGATAGACCACAATGACAATCCTTACCCCCAACTCATGAACTGCCCCTCACCTCTTTGGAGCCAACGGTTTTATGGCAGGACAGAGAGCTGATAAGGATTTCAACAGTAGCTTCTAGTTCTTCACCCAGAGTTGCAGGGTCAAACGGAAATACCAACAATGCATTCTACACATACCAGGTTTATAAGACAACTGGCAGATCAGCAGTTGTCTTATAACTGCCTGACCTGGGGTTATTTCATCAAAGATGAAATAAGGTTAAAAATGAGATTTTCTACTACATCAGCAACCATGACACTGATGCATGTTAACATGCATTAAAATATACCATCACAAGAAAGAAGGATAACCTTTCTCCAGTCAACAGTTTGAGTCTTCACATATCACTCTACTCTGTATTCTGTCTTTGGTTCATAGAATGAACAGCATAATTACCATCTCAAGCTCAAGGTCCAGTTGCTTGGAAGGGCCAAAGATTGGAGGTTTCGCTGAAAGGCAAAAGGTAAATGTTGTTACATTAAGCATAATAAGTCAGAATTTTTTTCAAAATACATCTTTCTTTACGCCACAATGTTTAGGACAAAGATTTTATTTGTATTTCAGCTACCTGTCACGCTCATAGCATACTGCTTGAGCATGACAGGTAGAGCTGCTACTGCTTCTGCAGCTCAGGAGCTGCAGCTCATGCTCTCATTTTTATAAAAAATATATATTTTTTTACATATTTATTAAAATATAAGCAGCTACTCTACCTCCTCCCATTGGTTCTCCTGCTTTCTGAAATACATTGCTCCAGCTCATAAATACATCCAGGAGGATGTTCCCCACACAGAATGTACAAGCTCAAGAGTACCGGTTTACTGCCGCTGTGGTAGTGATGAAGAAACAACATAAAGCTATGTGAATAAGCATTGGTGGCAAAAGCTTTGATGGCCATGCTTCACATTCCTGGCAGGCTCCAATGTTAGGGAGGAGGTGAGAGCAAGACAAAGTGTGAGTTGGAGATACACAAAAAAAAAAAAAAAAAAAATATATATATATATATATATATATATATATATATTTGTTGTTGTGACAGTCATATCTTCTGCATTCAGGGCAGCAGCCTCAAAACCAGGGACCAAAAATGGCTGAACATCCTGTTAAAGAAGGGTGGTCCTTTTCTGGGTACGACTGTGGAGCATCTGAAGATGATGATGCAGAGGACTATTCATAAAACCAAGAAAATGATGGACAACCCTGACCATCCTCTTCATGAGACCGTCTTGGGGAAAACAGAGTTTCTTCAGTCAAACACTTCTTCGGATTTACGTAATACATACCACTACAAGAGATCTTTCCTGCCAACAGCTAAATTACCTACAATAACTCATATGAATTAATATGAATTATAACAATATTTAACTTCCGTTTGGATCACTAAAGTAATTTAGTATTTTAATTTGAGTAGCAGAGAACTATGTTACAGTGGTGCAGGATGTGTTGTGTATGAGAGCTGTAAGACTCTCTGAGGAATGGCAGGAAGGATGAAAGATGATGGTGTGACCTGCAATGATGTTTGCTTTAGAGACTGTGGCAATGACAAAGAGGCAAGATGCAGAGTTGTAGGTAGCAGAGGAGAACTTGTCACTCCAAGGAGAACCTCAATAAGAATCGATAAGATCAGAAATGAATACATCCGAGTAACAGCTCATGCAAGATGCCTGGGAGATAAAGCCTGACAAGCCAAACTGAGACAGATCCCCTCAAGGGAAAAGCCAAGAGGAAAAAAAGAAGTCACTCTGATAAGGAAGTATAGGTAGTCTCTACTATGTCAAAATATCTTCAAGTTGGTTTTATGCTCTACTCAGGTCACTAGTTAAACTTATATTTTTTGGTATGAAGAGAAGAAGATATGAAACAGGATTTGAAAACCCATCTTCAAAATAGGTTTGTCTGTCTCAATTAATGAGTAACACGAAAATGCGTGATTGAATTAAAAAGGACATTAACACTGAGACCCAACACTAGCAAACAGGAGATTAGAAGGTTACTTTGATCAGGCCTCATCTGGCCACACGGGCGGCGAATCGGGGTTCCAGACACAACCAGTGATGACGCTCTGCCATGGTATCCCACTGGAAGCCTCAACCTGCCAAACATCATTACCCAGTTTTGAACAACAAAATCACACAAACAACAATTTGGGTTGTCTTTTGCACAAACTGGAAAACTGATGACTGGAACTTTCTATTGATTGACTTAAACTTGGTAAAAAGTTTTATATCAAATGTTTCAACAGCAATAAAAAGTGATAATCACATTAAACCATAACAATGTTATTTATTGCTGTTTCTAATTTAGTAAATTGAAAACACGCCACCCTCAATTATCAAGCTCTCTTTATCTTGAAAATCATGTGTAAGCATAAAAATCCTTCAACAACATAAATTAATTTGTTTCACATGAGCATGATGAGATCTGCAGGATTATATTTAGGCTGACTCCTCAAATATTGTTCATGAAATTGTATTATTAATGTGGTTTGTTGCTGTAGATTTTAGCATGGCATGTACCAGTTTGGCATCAAAGCGTTCTCCTTTCCTCGAAACATGATGCCGACATTAGTGGCGTGATCCCTGGAGGAGTAGAAATCGGTGTAATCGCCTGTGGAACACACAGAAGTGGATTTTTATTTTTAATTCATTTGTAAAATCTTTCCAAATTCTCATTTTCCAACTTTTAACACTTAGGCTTAAAACGTCTTTTTCCTTTTCAAGTTTGCAATGATTCTGCAAAAAGACAAAATGACCAATTTTCTCATGCTCTCATTCTACTCCTCTATGATTTGCATTATTTGCTGCTATTTCAACTGTTAAAGTTTTGTTTTCTTTCAGTTATTTTTCTTTCCATAGAAGCTACACCTAGTCTGGCATTCTGTTTAGCTGGGCATCAGCTGATATAATGTTGTCATCAGCAAATTGTTCTCCCTTTTCTAAAATCATTTTTTAAAAGGAAAGTATTGAAATAATTTTACTTTCACTCTACTGAACACGTGTGATTACACCGAATTTTCTGTTTTCAACAAGTCACATATCTCCAACAATGACTTAGGAAATCAAAAATACCTTACACTGTACATTTAAAGAATTGGGCATACTGTCCCAGTTCTCACATTTTGCACGCTTGTAAACCTGGGCACTCAAATCCACACCTCACAGAGGGGCGTTGCATGCGCATTGATCTTTGGGCCAAAGAAGCTGGCTTTTATACCTGGAGCAAATTCATTATTCATACTAAGTAAAGTGCTTGTCAGAAACAAAACAAGAAATAAATATTATTTACACAAATCTAACGCAAAACAATAAATAATACCAATATTTACATACATGCAAATCATTAGAACCAAACTAATATAAAATCAATCAAGGAATAAATTTAAGTCAACTGTATGTCCAAAGAGTACAACTCCTCTTAATCAACACAATATGCTCCAGGAGGTTTTCAGTAGCATCTGGCGCATTTGTTTCCCTTTGCTGCTCTACCTTGCTGAAGAGACACACCAGGAAAGGTAAGCACTCAATCATCAAACTCAAATTAAACCCATAAAAGTTATTAGAAACAAAGTGACATTTTCCCCCACATTCTCCCTGAACAGGAACGATAGCTAGTTTCCCTACCTGAAAAAATGTTCAACTAAATGCCACAATGCAACTACAATAAATAACTGAAACAGAAAACCGGAGACTGTAAATATACTGAACAACATAATATTAACATTCCTTTATTAGTAATGAAACCCTTGGTCTCCATCACAATGATAAACTGAATTGGATTGAATTTAGTCATAAATTCAACCAATTTATGACTAAGAGTGTAAAGCATAGAGATCAATGTAAAACATTTAGGAATAAAACTGTAACATTCTGAATACTTCCTGTATTCAGTATGGAATACTGAATATATGATCTAATATGTAGTGCTCATATTGGATTGTGTTAAAACTGATCTAACTTTATCAAGTACATTGCTAATGTGAAGAGAGAGGTAGAGTTACCTCTCTGACCCAACTGAAGATGTTATTTTATCTACTGTTCATGCCATCAAACAGGAACAGATCTACAAATATAAGCCATTGTTTCTCAATGAGACATTTTGCTGTTGAGGTGACAACAAGAAGGTGAAATATGTTTGTGCAGATGTATGCAGTTTGTTGAAGGTTTAAAAAAATTAATTAATTTTTATTTAAAAAAGCAAATACTCACCAACATCTGCAGGAAGGTGCATCACGGCTTCACTCTGACTGACAAATGCCCTGCAGAAAGCAACAGACAAATTCAAATAAAACTTATTATCTGTGGAGAAATTTTATGCATAGAAAAGTTCTGAGTCCAATAAAACCTAATAAATGATGTCATTTGAACAAGGGACTGTGCAACATGAATATTTAAACAGTTATGTGAATGCAAGATTGACAAGTCCAGGTACTCTTAATTGGTGAACTGATTGAGAACTTAAGAGGGTCACTTATTAGTTTGCAAGTTGTAGTTTTGAGGATTATTTTTATTTAACTGCAGCGCTCTCGGTCAATCCAGAATGTTAATAATCTTTTAATATCTTTCAAAGATTGATCAATAACCGTTGGTCAATCCAAAGATTTTGGCTTTCTTAGTGTGCATTATTATTGTGATTATTGGGCAACTATTAGGGTGCAGAAATATTATGCAACTGAATTGAAATTGAACATTTTCACATCTCACTTCCTTATCATCTTCTGATGAAGCAGTGAGCCGGTGGTCAGTCCTTGCAAAGTTCAGAGCATGATAGTCAAAACTGAATAAATGGATGGTTGTGACAGAACAAAGAAATGGTTTGGAGTCGATTGATACACGGACTAATAAGATTCCCTGAGTTAACCCAGTGCAGCCCTCCACCACCGTTATTTAGCCATGTTTTACAATAATAAAACATGTTTATTATTGTTAAGTATTTGGTGCAAAAAACTGATTGAAAATCGTTTTATTCACTACAAGTTTATGTCTGTTAAGATTGAGACGGAGCTTCATATGAAAACGACCTTTAAACCATTCCGAGAACCAGCACAACAATCACAACTGTCAGATGACTGATTACCCCATGATAATAACGCAGAAATAATCCAAATTAGGATTTCTTTTTATTTCTTTCCTACTTAGGGAATGTTTATGTTTATATCAAAGGTTTTTGGTGCCTTTCTATCCAAAAGAAAATATATAAAACTTCAGATATTTCACAACGAGGTAATATCTGGTAACACAGAACATGACAAAACCTCTCGTTGTCATGTTCTGTGTTTTTCTGTGTTGATTCTTAGTTTCTGTGTCCTGAGTTCCCTTCGTTGTCCTGTCTTCCCCTTGATTCTTCCCAGGTGTGTCTTGATTACCCTCAGTGTATTTAGTCCCTCCTGTGTCGGAGGGACTAAATACGTCGGGTCCTCGTCGTATTTTTGTCATTGTCGTACGTTGTCTTGTTACTCTTGTCTTTTGACAAGAGACCAGTTGCTATGAGACCAGTTGCTACCGGTGTGAGCCGTGCTGCCTGGCCGCGGACTGATTTACTGATGTTTTTGGACAGTTTTTTCATCATTAAATCTACACTATTCACTTTACCTGGATCTCCAGCGTCTGCCTCACCACCTCCAATACGTCACTTTATGACACTCATACCCTTATATTAAAGCAGAAACCACGACGGCCATCATAAGAAAGGCTTACAGTATTCAATTATGCTGCATGAACTGATCAGCACAGTATTGCGAGGTAATGCAAAGAAAACAAATTCCCCATGTCCTCTGGAGGGCTCTGTAGGATTCAGGTCCAATCTAGGTCAACCATTTTCAACATCATCCATTAGGAGGGAAAAGAAAGAAGATTGACCATCAAGCTAAGGAAATATTTAACTTTTGCCTTTCTAGACTTTAACATCAACACCCTTTATGTCTGTAATTATTCTTTATTTGTTTTTATTCTAATATTTTAATATTTGACTTTGATTTAACACCTATATGTATGTTCATGTTATTTGTTTGAAATAAAGTAAAAAAAAAACAAAAGTTTAAAGAAAACTGTGTCGTTTCCTGATCAAAACAAAACAAATGTGAACGTTATGAACTGTAAACAGTTCTGATGTCATGCAAACTCTAATTCCTTGTTCATGTAATGGTCTGCATATTTGGGTTATTGGTCTCTCTAAATGTATGTGTGTGCGTGCGCATAGTCGTTTGTCCTGTCTGTCTGTGTGTTGCCCTATGACAGACTGGCGACCTGACCAGGGTGACCCACACCTCTGGCCTGGAACTCCAGCACCTCTCCAGGAAGGGGTCCTAAAAAGCCACACCCACAGAAACATGTCTCTCCCAGCTGCCACCACCGGTTAATTTAGCCACCAGTTAGTCCACAACACACATATAACACTGTGCACAAAGCTAGCAGTTACAGTATGAAATGAAATTTTGTTGTTATAGTGTGTTTGCTAGTCTCAATATTGACTTTTTTTCCCTCTGTGAGCATTTGAAGATTTCTGTGTTGGGAGCTGCAGCTGCTGTGTCCACAGATTTGTGCCTTTCATTGCAGTTTTAAAGGGTACATTAGACGTTCAGTGATCAGACTTCTGCCTCTCGAGTTTGTGTACCATTCTGGCGACCATTTAGAACCTGCTACATATGCTGTAAAAGAACAAAGACAGATTGCATTCAGACTGACCTGCTCCGAAGACTGACATTATCTCTCAGACTACTCTCATTGTCTGACAGAAGATTTTGCAGCGTCCTCCGCGCCTCACTCCAGGCTCCATAACCAAGACTCATGAAAGCGTTTAGTGTAGGCTTGAAAAATAGAACATAGTGAAATATTAGGGTTTGAATGAATTCAGATACTAGGACCATTAAGATCACAATCAAATAAGTTTTATTTGGTTATTTTATCTGGACTGCTCTGCCATGCAAAGGAATATTGGCAGGGTCTCATTCTGCAGTTCACTTATCAGCTCTTAACTTGTATAGCATAAAAATCTAGTGCAATGCGTTAGAACCAGGTGTTGAAATTATACTGAAATTAAATTTTGTTGTTCCATAAAAATATTATAGCCACAGATAAAATGTTCAGATACTTTAAATGAGTAGTTAGATGAATGTATTGCATGAAGTTGTTAGTTCTAACCCTTCTTTCATGTAACTGATTAATTGAAGGTTGTAGCTAGAAGTAAAAAACAAGCCTGAAAATAAACTTTACCTGGTCAAAAACATGGCAGTGTTTGGACATTACAGGTCCTATAAACAGAGATCTTATCACACTGAGGTCAAGGATTTGGTCTCCAATTGCAACACCGATGCGATGTCTGGGCTGGTGAATAGAACAAATAGAAAGCAAATCACATTTTTTGTGTAGCACATTTCTGCAACAAGGCATTTCAAAGTGCTTTATATTATGAAAGCACAAAAATACAAAGTCATAGAACACAGAGTCAATTGAAACATTGCATTTTGCCATCATTACAAATCAGATTGTTTATTAATATTTCACTGATTATGTTTCAAAACCAACTCCAAACAGGTGGGTTTTTGGTCTAGATTTAAAGGCACTCAGTTTTTCAGCTGTTTTGCAGTTATCTGGAAGTTCATTCCAGATTTGTGGCACATAGCAGCTTAAAGCTGCTTCTTCATGTTTGATTCTGGATGCAGAGCAGAAGACCATAGAGGTCTCTGGAAGGTTGTTACAATAACAGCAGATCTTTAATGTGCTGTGGTGCTAAGCCAGTGTTTCTCAACCTCTTTTGGGCCAGCACCCTGTCCATTATCCTGGTCCCTTTCCGCACCCCACTAAAGAAATTACAGGTCACTTTGCACTGAATATTATTTTGTTATTAATTTTACTATCACTATTTTTGATGTTTTGATTTTTATTCTTGTTTTTGTCTTCATTATCAAAAGTAATTTTCCAGAGAACAAAAAACCATGTGAACAGAAGTTATTTTTACAGGCGTCTACGAAAAATGCAATGGACATTCAACTTTAAAATCGGTAGGCCTAACAGCAGCCAATCAGAGTGGAAAAAATATTCCTGTTCTGTGCAATTTTCTACATCTTGCACAAAATGGCCAGATAAAAGATGTACAGCAATGGCAGTTTGAACTTTGATCTATTAGCAAAACCACAGTGCTCTGCAACATTAAAACATGGATATAAATGCAACTGTATTAATCATAACTCTTCTCTTCAGTGTTTCTGTGAGTTCCTGGTTTAGCAACTCTGTGCTGCATTCAGGAGAATATGGAAGTCAGAGTATCATCCATAAGATTTCACCAACATGGCATAACTGTGCAACAGAACTTTGAACTTCTTGCCGTACAGTACTCTTATTGCTTGAAAGAGCTTGCCATACTAGCTTATTCCTTTGTATTGAATTTAGTTTGTTACTAAATTCAAGTCATGTTAATCCAGAATTTCAATGGATTTGACTATATCATTCCCATCATGCGGGCAAATGCAAAGCAAATGTAGTAAATTTTCCCCAACAGGAATAGTTTCTGTTTCTGCTGCTGAGTTGATCTGAGACTGTAGCCAATAAAAAGACCAGAGGAGAGAAGGTCAAAAGTTATGAAGTTATGAGTAAGCAAATTTGCAGCCAATTTACTAATTAAGCCCTAATAATAACAACTTTGCTGATCAAAAAAGCTCAAAGGGGTTAACTGCATATCATTTTTTGATGTTAGCATCTCTGAGATCTGGAATTACAAGACTGGAATATCAAGGCAAAGAAAAGTCAGTAGCTGCTGGTAGGGCCCTCTACAGATTCAGGGGCCCCTCAGGGGCCTCCAGACACTCAGGAACCCCTAGAAATTATTTAATTGTAACACAGACCATAGATCTAAACCTGCAGAATTCTTTTATAGAGAATGACAATGTTATTAAATGTTATTTCATGTATTCAACTGTGGAAAAAATATATATACATTTAGGATTTAATTAGGAAGTTCACTATGTGAAAGTTTAAAGAATCATCTTGATAGTTTGATTGTTGTGTTACCATGACAACAATATGGTGTAATCTTTGTGTTCTGATTCTGTATTAAATATAGACAATGAATTGTCCGCACATTCCAAGAATTTTGAGAATATTTCTCCAGGAAGTTTTAAACTGCTGCTTTTTAGACCCCTTAAGATGGCATGGCTTCTTTTATTTTTGTCTTCTTCTATCATCAAAGTCTTTTAGGATTTCTAATGATCAGGATTTACAGCGATGGCTTTTGCTGTAAAATTTTTACAGTCACTGCATTCTAACAGCCCTGCATTCAAATTTAAATGATCTTTCCTTCTCTCTCTTTTAACAATTTAATGTGGTTGAAAACAAACTTACATTGTCAGAAGTGGAGAACACCCCATATGGAAGATTCTGGTAGGAAAAGTCAGAAGCTGCATTTACTCTTATGAAGGACATCTTCTGGTTGTCTCTGCTGAGCCACTTTGTTTCTTCGACTATGTGGAATACTGAGCAGTGTTAAGTGTTTCCAGAAGAGTAACTTTGGCTAGATACGCCTCCCACAGTACAGCCAATCACATCCCACAAGCAGCATCCGCCCTGCTCCAAGTCCTCTTGGTTAATTCATAACAGTCCTGAGATGACGATGCAAAATGTTCAATGAAGTAAACATACCCTCTTTGGTAGCACTGGAGTTCGGTTTCTGTTGTCTGCAAGGATAATGAAAAACAACCTACAGCATAAAGGAAAGGCGTTGAACAGAGGAAAACTCTGAAGGCTCACCACATGCATAGTACATGCATGCTACTTAGATAAAAAAAACAAAAAAAAAACAATGTGAAACAAAGTAAATTAGTTTAAAAGAAATGCTTGAAAGTGCAACTGTCTCTCTTTGTGAAAATATATCTATAGAAGCAGTAGAAAGTCAATAAGTCAGCCTACTTGTAGTCACTGACAAACTCTAATTTCTCAGTTTATGTTGTCGTCGTCATCATCTGCATACTGAACAATGTTTTTGCATAGGAGTCTGTTTATCAGTTCAATCATTGCAAACTAGAAAAGTAATGACAAGAAGTTTGTATACAAGTTTCTTTTTTATTGGAAGCTGTGAAGGTTCCACATTAAATCTCATCTGTATCGATCAGACTATGTCTATAAACATTTTTATTTTTTAGAAAAATGTATGTCAGTAGTTATGCTTGGTTAGTGCAGGTCCCTTTTTGTATTGTTTTCCACTCGTTTTTTCACAATGTTAATTAATACTAGTTCACACAATATATACTTACATACATTAAAATGTAAGTCAGATGTGATTTCCAATTGATTAGTCACCACTTTTGTAGAACTTTTTCATTTCCTTTATTTATTTATAAATAAATCTATTTATTTAGAAATAGATTCAATATTTATTTCATCTATTTTTGTTTTTTGATTAGTATTATTAGATATTCACAATGGAACTGGAAGGCCACAAGTGCAGCGTGTGTGACAGGACTTTCTCTGTGAAGTCCAACCTCACTTGGCACATGAAGCTTCGTGGTCGGAAGGAGTGTCTGTGTGAGGTGTGCTGGCAAGGCTTCGCTCAGAAGCAGCAACTCAGCAGACACCTGAAGCAGCACCTCTACCCTATTCTCCGCCTTTATAGGCCAGGGGAAGCCAAGCTGCAGTGCACTGATGCAGCCAAGGCTGTAGCAGCAGCCCCCTCCAGAGCAGTAGACCCCACCTGTCTGGATCCAGAAAAGGTGGAGGCTGCTGCTAAAAAAAGCCAGTAGAGTCATGTGGAGACGTCTGCCAGTTACCACTTTTGGGTTACGCAGGGCAGATTTTCAAGTGGCTGCTGGAGAACTTTTAAACTGCTGACAAATGCATTTTTTGATTTTTCTAAATACACAGTGTGAAAATGTCACATTTTATGTTGCCAAAGACTGACTACAGTAGGTTTAGTATTTCACTTTGTGAGGAATTTCACAACGTGTTATTTTATATGTTATGTGTTTCATTTTTGGCATTTACAAATCCTATTTTTTCTTTTAACTAAATATGTTAATATCTTAAGTAGTGTGCTGAATTTATTTTGTCTGATTTCTTCTGCAGAAAATGTCCCTGTGGGGAGTGTGAGGTGCCGGTCTCGAGCTGGGCACAGATCACATCGGCTGGCAGCCAGGACTCTCAAGTGAGAGGTCAAAGAGGTCAAAGAGGTGGCTGGCTTTACTGCAGTCACCAACTGCACATGTCATCCATTGTTTTATTTACGAAGCTGAAGGCAGCAGCAGCAAACATCAGCTCCTATGGCCAACTCTGTCCTCCTTCTGTGTTTGGCCCTCTTTTCTCCTTTTCTGATTTCTTTATTTAGATCAAGTTCATTGTGCTCCAGTTCAAAGTAAAAAGGCTCAATAACTTTACTGACCAGTGTTAGGCTGGCAGTTGGACCATTACACGTTATTTACCCAGAAAGCATTGCAGCATGAACAACATAGCAACATTCCTGTGAAAATATTTTATTAAAATTTACAAAAACTAAATAACCTACAGTTTCATTGTTTTGTTTTTACATCTAAAATAAATATTTTCCAAATAAGATTTATTTTTATAACTAATCATGCTTTCCTCTAAGCCTCCCTGATATTCAGGGGTCCTGGAGAGGAGGGTCCATCAGATAGTCGAATCTTGGATTTAGAAAGAGTAGTGTGGTTTTCGTCGACTGGACCAACTCTACACCATTAGCAGAGTCCGGGAGGGTGCGTGGGAGTTTGTCCACGCACCCTGTGTTTTGTGGACTTGGAGAAGGTGTTCGACCTTGTCTCTCAGTGAGTCCTGTGGGGTTACTCCAGCAGTATGCGGTATTGGGCCAGTATTGGGCCTTTGAGATAGGCTGTTAGGTCCCTGTCTGATCAGTGTCAGAAACTGGTCAGCATTGCCACCAACATGCCTTCAGTCAGGTTCGTTTCCGGTGAGTTTTTCTCCGCCAAACTTTCCCTTTGTCAGTGATTCTGTTCATTACTTTGATTGACAAAATTTCAAGGACCAGCCAAGGTGTTGAGGGGATCCATTTTGGTGGCCTTTGGATCATGTCTCTACTTTTTGCAGGTTATGTTGCTGGCTTCATCAGACCTTGATCTAAAGCTTTCACTTGAGCGGTTTGCAGACGAATGTGAAGCGGCTGGAATGAGGTTCGTGTCTCCACATCAGAAGCCATAATGTTGAGCAGGAAAAGGGTAGAGTGCTTTCTTCTGATTGAGGAGGGTGTCCTGCCCCAAGTGGAGGAGTTTAAGTGACTCGGGTTCTTGTTCACGAATGAGGAGAAAATGGAGCGGGACATTGATATAGATGGATTGATACAGCATCTGCAGTGAAGTGGGCGCTGTACCAGTCTGTAATGATGAAGAGAGAGGTGAGTTTAAAAGTAAATCTCTTGACTTACCAGTCAATCTACATTCCCATCCTCATCTATGGCAATGAGCTTTGGGTCTTGACTGAAAGAACAAGGTCACGGATACGAGCGGCCGAAATGAGTTTTCTCAGTAGGGTGTCTGGGTTCTCCCTTAGAGATAGGGTAAGAAACTCAGTCATCTGGGAGGGACTCAGAGTAGAGCCGCTGCTCCTTCATGTCGAGAGGAATCAGTTGAGGTGGCTCAGGCATCATGAAGGGATGAGGTGTCCTGGGCACGTCCCACCGGGAAGAGACCCAGGGGAAGATCCAGGTGTAAGGAGGCCTACTTTTCTGGCTTGCAGTCAGGAGGACTGGGCTGACAATTGTTTTAAAATACGTTTTATGCATTAAAAATACAGTTATAATGAAAAGGCATTGTTTGTTCAAACATATATTCTGTGATTCATTTCAATTACATTACAACTGAAGATTTGTATTCATAATATTTTCAAATCACTACTCTATACCAGTGCCAAACATACACCTTCTTTCATGTTCTATATTCAAATTAACACTACTGAGCATCTGACTTTCAACAAAAAATGTTTTATATAGAATTGGATATAAATTTCAGCAAATGAGAGGTTAATGGTACTTTACTACTAGCATACAAACAATAATCAAAGCTGTTTAAACCGCATGTATACTGTTGTCCATAAGAAAAAGATAAAATAAAATAAAAAAACTTTATTTTTTTGAACATCCCTTTTGCAGGAGAAGCATGTACTCCAGCCAGGTGTGCAGTCTTTGGTTATTTCACAAGCCATTATGACCTGTAAAATGATTTTCGCAACTATAAAAGTCCACAGATTTTCAGAAGTCATATTTATAAGTCATTGTCAAGGGTCAAACATTTGTGAGAAGTTTAAGTCGAGTCTTGCCCTTTTCATCCCAAGTCAAGTATCCACTATTTAAAGATGACTTCAATGTGACTCAAGCCTAAGTCAACTCTTGTTCTGATCTTCTCTTTGGTCTTAATCTATAGGATAAGTCTCTGACTCAGGATCTTACGGTTGATCTCAGCCAAGGCCACAGAAAAGACAAATGCCTTTTCATCAGACAGACTGGCGTACACATCCACTTCCTTTTCTTGTTTTTCTGTGAATACAAAAACACAACATATTAAAGTATTTTTAATGTAAGATTATAAGATTTCAATCAACTCATGATAGCTATTTAATTTTAGGGACAAATGCAAACTATAAAAAAGAAAAACAGGAAACTTTCTTAGATAGGTCAAATTCTAGGTCACTGGGGCCACAGCAGAAAAAAGCAGTACCGTCACTTGACATATGAATATATGAATTGCTCTCCAGTGGTCAACAGTTCCATTAGTATGAATATATATATATATATATATATATATATATATATATATATATATATATATATATATATATAAACAACATCCTTTGAGTTGGCAAATTCTGATAATTCCTCATATTTGTTAAATCCGTCATGAAATGTTCTTTAAAGTTATGATATATGTAGGAGATATGTAGAAAATGGTGATAATATGATAATATGACATGGAAATGTTAAATGATATGTATATCATGCCACATGGAAGATCCTTATGCGCAGTTCGCATGAGAGTTATTAAAGGGACTTTAGAATCGAATAATGGATGCATCAAGGATTTCTCCATTGAAGGAATGAAGACCTTTGAAATGGAACATATTGTACTGCAAGATACTGCTCAGTATATTCTGTTTTCTAAGGACGACCAAGAGACACTGGCGGTTCAGGGACCCTTTGTATGCTGGACTCAGAGACTCATGGACATGGAGAATGTGTTGGGGGCCCTGAACCAGGACTGTGAGAAGGCAGAATAATAAAATCAACCCAGAAACAACAATTTGTTTCTGTGACCGAAGGACAGGAACTGTACTACACTACATCGCTGCTGACTATTCATTTGGTGTTATAATTAAAGTTTGGTCTTTACTTAGTTAAATCCTTGCCATTATGACCTCTGATGATGTTGGGTGAAACTCATTGCAGGTATCATGGTCTGCAGTTCCAATTGTGTCTGCAGGTGGTTGCCTGGGACCATAGGATAATCGTTTTTTCCATGAATGAAAGTTGGACTGAAAGGGTTTTTGGATCCTATACTAATGGAACTGTTGACCACTGGAGAGCAATGCACTATAAATCATACATTCACCACAAGGTAAAACCATTAAGCTATATATTTACATAAGCTTTGTTGTTATGTTATCTATATTAACATTTTATCTTTATTGGTTATATGTTAGCCATCAGAAGCAGACTTCTATCCATACAATTCTCTTTAAGGAACTCATTCCTAACTAGAAAATAAGTGTACTTATTTTAGGGGGGATATGAAGAGGAATATAATTATGTTAATAGTTAAAAAATATATTGTTTGGTTGATTCGCACTAAGATATGTTTTAACCAAAAAGAATTATACTGTGTGAAATGGACTGGATCAATTTGACCTAAAAGTCAGGAAGGAATTAAGATTTGGAGAGATGTGGATAACAATCACTAAAGAGAGGAAAGTTGTTAGTTTAAGCTGTTGTGAAAATAAGTTCTGGCACCCGACATTTACCCTGCTCACCGGAGCCCAAGACTTGGAAAAGAATCTCAGTTTATGCCCAGTTCACACTACACGATTTTGCCCTCTAAGACAATCTTAGAACGTTCTGAGTTCTAAGATTGTCGCTTCCGACAATCGGAACCGATCATCCTGTAGTGTGTGGTGTGTTAGGACTGATCGGGTCCAGTCGGTGGAACGTCGGGGCCGCTGCAACGGTGAATGAAATGTGCTTAATTAGATCTCATAAAACCATAAGTGAAACTTTATCCTTATTTGGAGCAGCATGCTATAGGATCATTGTTTTTTTTTTTTAAATGAAAGATAATTATAAAATTATTGCACAGAGCACATCTGGTTGAGAAGCGCATTCCAATCTTTGGATGAAATGGTGCATTTGATTTTATTCTGCAGTCATAATACAGGTTTAAACAATACAATAAGTTTCAATTAAAGGAGCTGGAATACGTGAAGCTTTTGCAGTCAGTTGGGGAGAAAAGAATAACTGCCATCTGATTTTCTAAAAACGAATATGCAGGAAATGCTTTCTTCTACTTTAAGCTGCTCTTAAAGTAGAAGTCTTGTATGGGTAGAAGTCTGCTTATGTTTCTGATGTTTCAGTCATTTTGTGATATGCATATATTCTACAACAACATAAACACAGCAAAAAATTATAAAATTATATGTAAACGGTAACGGTTAATGAAACGACAAAACCGAAAACATTAAAAACTGTATTTTTTTTATGATAAAAAGAAAAAAAAACTCTGGAATTAGAGTGAAACCTTACACTCTAGGATCGAACCCGTTACGCCTACGATTTTAAATCGGCTAGTGTGTGGTCTGTCACGTTTTCAGAATCGGCCGACTTCTAAAATCGTGTAGTGTGAACTGGGCTTTGGACAGATAAGGAACAAACAACTTGACTAATAGTTTGTCTGAAATGGAGCAGATGTTGAGGTCAAAACGTCTCTGATTATTCCAGGAGGTCAACTCCTAATTCTTGGAACTTCAAATATACATCCAATGTAAAATGGAGCCAGAAGTGCCACGCAATTGAAGGGAAAGAACGTCATTGATTAAAGCTTCCCAATACACACACCAGTAGAGCTGGGACTCCATAAAAAAATTGATGTCAGAAGCAGAAGTCAAGAGATTTTGGATTTGTGTAACGATGTGAAGGTGATGTTTTGGCTCCGCAGATGTGCATTAAAATCTCTTCCTGTTTGACTATGAGCAGAAGGAGTTCAGAGTCTTGTGTATTTCTTTATTTATATATACAATGAGTTTAGTGCCTTTAAATTTCTCTATAGTATTTATCCATTTTCATTTGTAAACATAATCTTTTGCTAAATTAACAACAGCAACACACTTTGAACTAATGTTACAGCAAACAAATGGTTGTCCACAAGCAATACCTTGTGCTCCACTAGGGGACATCCACAGACCACAGTTTGAGCAAGACTGCACAAGAGCAACAATGGTCAGTCACTTCCCAAAGGTTGAACAGCAGTGTTATGATCATCATGAGAGATGGCAGGATAACAATGTTCCCAACACTGTGGTGGAGCATGAGGAGGGAATTTTCTCTGGGCAGTCAAAACTGCAGCCACGGTTGCAGAGAGTAAAGTTGGCTTTCTCATCACACACAAATGGGAGTACACCCCTGAAATCTCTACAGATATTCAAGTATATCTTTTCATGGGACAAGACTGACAAAATGACACTTAGACACAATGAAAAGTAATCTGTGTGCAGCTTATACAACAGTGTAAGTTTATTCTTCCCTCAAAGCAACTCTATACAGGCATTAATGTCAAACTACCAGCAACAAAAGTGAGTACACCCCTTCGTGAAAGTTCAGAAGTGTCAATATTTTGTGTCAGGGCCGTGCAGAAACCTTTGGAGGGACAGGGGCTCAAAGTTAAAAAGGGCACACTGAATAGGATCTTAAAACACCATACAACATAGCAACAACCCATATTAATCAAGAATCGAACTGGATCCGACTAGATCATTCCTATCATGCGGGGAAATATTTTCCCCAACAGGAATAATGTTGCTGTTTCTGCTGACAGTCCTGGAGGACTGAGTTGATGATCTTAGACTGTAGCCATTAAACAGACCAGAGGAGAGAAGATAAAAGGTTATGAAGTTATGAAATAAGCAAATTTCATAAGTTGTTCTATTTAACCTCTAGATCAACTTGGCTGCAGACTGATTTAGAGATCAAAAAAGCTCAAAGGGGTTAACTGCATATCATTTTTTGATGTTAGCATCTCTGAGATCTGGAATTGTAAGACTGGAATATCAAGGCAAAGAAAAGTCAGTAGCTGCTGGTAGGGCCCTCTACAGATTCAGGGGCCCCTAGAAATGATTTCATTGTAACACAGATCTAAACCTGTAGCATCATTTATAGAGAATGACAATGTTATTAAATTTTAATAACATTGTCATATACCTTGACAATGTTAATGTGAGCTGAATACCAGTGTATTCAGCTCACATACCTTGGCATTCAGCATTCAGCTTCACATTGTCAAAGTAAAGCTGAATGCTTTTTTTCTCAGCATTCAGCTGAGAAAACAAAGTACAATTAGGATTTAATTAAGAAGTTTACTTTGTAAAAGTTTAAAGAACCATCTTGATAGATTGTTGTGTTACCATGGCTACAATATGGTATAATCTGTGTATTTGAATTGGGGTTTGTTCACATATTTGGCAAAGGGAAAAACCGCTGAAGTAGAACTCAAAACCACTTCTTTCTTGCTCTCTGTATTGGCCAAGCTACATACAGACTCGTTGCCATAGCCACTGACAACTTGTCAAGTTTTCCCTTTTGGCCGAGAAAGTTCCAATTTTTTAACCCTTTTCTCGTCATATTATTATTTTCCCGTAAATATCCTGGATTGTGCCGCCCGCGCTCACGTTACTTTTCTCACAGGTCTTATTACGTTACTCTGTTTACATTTAACCTGCCGTCACCATTTCATCAGTCCAAATAATGTCCATTTCATCAGTCCAAATAATGTCCATTTCATCAGTCCAAATAATGTCCATTTCATCAGTCCAAATAATGTCCATTTCATCAGTCCAAATAATGTCCATTTCATCAGTCCAAATAATGTCCATTTCATCAGTCCAAATAATGTCCATTTCATCAGTCCAAATAATGTCCATTTCATCAGTCCAAATAATGTCCATTTCATCAGTCCAAATAATGTCCATTTCATCAGTCCAAATAATGTCCATTTCATCAGTCCAAATAATGTCCAATAAACAGACATTTTGTTGCAACATGTAAAAACAGTTTGGTTTGTAACGCCAAAACATTTCACAACACAAACAAGTGACACCTATTAGCCCAAATTGGGCCCAACATTAAATTCAAAATGCATTCAATAATTCTTGAACCTTGAAAATTTACAATATTCTCTATGTATTTATAGATCTCTGCTTATTAATAAGTCTTGTAAAAATGTGCTGTCAATTCTGGATATGTCACTCAAACTCTGGACACCAAACTTTTGAATTTTTTTAAAAATAAAAACTATTGATTGTCTGGCTAGACGACAATTGCAAGGATTTACCTTTCTCTTCTTCCTGTTTCTTCAGGCCCACAGTCTTTGGGCGACCACGGCCTCTACGGATGGTATCTGACTGACTGTTGGCTCGGGATCTTCTGTGGTTTTCTGAGTCACTGGTTAGAGGAGAGCCAATCCTCTCTCTGCGAATGCGCTCTGTTCTTCTCCGCTTGAAGTCCAGTTTGTCTGAAACAAAAACACGACCAGTAAGGATGCACAAAAAGTATAATTTTATATTTTAATAGGACATTATATTTCAAAAAAACTTGAGACATAAATTAATGCTTTTTACTTTGAAGTGATGTATTTATTAGAGGTGTGCCAATCGATCAGCCACCAATCACAATCAGCCGATTTCCGTGAAAAAGTGTCTGATCGGTGATCACGGTCTCGTGTTGCTGATCACACAAACAATCACCTGTATCTCACTTCGCAGCCTGCGTGTGCAGCTCATATCCTTTTTCCTTCACACTGAAACAACAGCAGGAAATCCTAAGCAATGTGGTGTGGAACTTCAACACTGAGAGTGAATGGGGAAGTTTGCGTGTTACAACGGAAAATTACCTCGGGGGTGAAGCACGTCAAAATGCATCAACAGAACAAGACAAATATGACATTTAAAGAACAAACACTTGATGGAGTTTGGCTACATCGAGGCTCACTGCAACTAACACACTGGTGGTGGAAGACGCTATTTCTGCTCTTGATGTTGAACCAACGTTAGACGCTTAAGTAGTAATCTTTTACAGACGGAGTCCTGTTTCTGCTCCACCCAGCAGCGAATGTCTGCTTAAAGCTGCCACATACAATTTAAACAAACATAATATTTTACATATGTCTTAAAATTTTCACTATGCCGTAACACAAGACAGATAACCTCTGAAAAAAATAAAAAAGTTGATCTCCTCTGCCACTTCCTAGCACTCTGCAGAATTATTCAGCTTGTCAGAAACAACCAATCAGAGCCTCCACTAACCAGCTAGCCATAAATGCTCTCAGGAAGTTTTGATTTAGTAACTCAGGATTATTTATTTTGATGCAGCCTGCATTTAACTTTGAATGAATGTTTCCTTTTTTCTTGATGTTATTTGATGTAGGCAGATTTATTTGACTGGTGTATAATACGATACACAAGTTAAATATTTAATGATGACAACCCTAACTTGTGTTAACTTGTTTTATTGATTGCAAGGTTTTCAATTGTCCTGTTGATTGAATAGCTGCTGTATTGTGCATGTTTATGTCTCAACTACGTTAATTTATTACCATATTATTTATAAATTTTGTCAGATCACATTTATACCTAAAGTGAAAAATTAACAACCAATCCAGATGATGAGCAATGCCGATCATTGCTCATCATGGGTGATCAGAATCGGAAGGAACATTTTTTTGTCATTTTTATTCGCTTTTTGATCCACAAGTAGAGCGAACATTCACTACACATTGGGAACTAACACTACATATCTGTTTCAAGCGAATTTCATCATAAGCATAACATCCTAGATGACATTGCAAGATCACCAGGCTGTCTGTAGATTGTTGTTGAGTCTCGGAGATGGCTAAACAGAGGGGAGGGAAGAAGCATGGCTAACTGAGACATGGCTAACTGCTGTGCCACGTTTTCTGCCTTTACACTCATTTTATATTTGTATAGTGACAAATTCTAAATTCTAATTCTACAAGATATGTCATCTTCAAAAAGATACATTTGTTTTTCTGCTCATATTCACTCATTTGGAGTTTGATGCCTGCTGCTGCACATTTGAATGATGTTTGGACAAGGCCTTGTTCACAGAGGTGATGTAACACCCAGAGGTGTTACATCACCTTTTCTTTTAACAAGACCCAGAAGCTGTGTTGAAAGTCAGGATACTGATAGTTGAAGCTTTGTGGGGGGAGTTCTTTCACATTCTTGCTTGCATTCAGTTTCTCAACAGTCCAGAGTCTCTATTGTTGTATTTTGTGCATCATAATCAGAAACACATTTTCAAATGTAGTTAATTTTTTTTCTATACAAGTTTCTTGTGACCCTGTTGACTATTTGCAGGTAAACATTTGATGCTTCTATGATCACACCTCAATATCTTAGCAATTTCAGTCTAGTACCAGCACTCTTACTACGAAGCCATTCTGTTGTAACACATGCAAAATGTGGCTTGGTCTTGCTGGAATAAGCAAGTATGTCCCTTGAAAAAAGGCTGTTTGGATAGCAACATATCTCACTCCAAAACCTTTCAGTATTGGAGCAACAATGATGCCTGCAAAGACATGCAAGTTACCCATGCTGTGGGCACTAAGACACCTCTGTGATCCAGACAGTCCTTTTCCTCTTTAAGCTGGAGGCCACATTGGCCATGATTTCCAAAAACAATTTGAAGTGTGGACTCATCAAAACCCAGGACACTTTTTTGGCTCGCAAGTTCCTCTAGCCAGAAAGGTTCATCAGGCTAGCAGCGTTTTTGTGTGTTGTTGATATATAACTTCCGCTTAGTATTGTAGAGTTTTAACTAGAACTTGTAGATGTAAAAACAAACTATTCACTGACAATGATTTGCTGAATTGTGAAAATATTTGTTAGGGAATGATGTCGGGTTATAATGAGGTGCTGTCTGAGGGATTGATTGTCGTGGGCCCTCAATGTGGACCTTGCTGCTTACTTGCAGGGATTTCTCCAGATGCTCTGAAACTTTTAATGATATAACAGACTGAAGATGATGACAACCCTAAATTAAAGTCAAAGCAAGAGGAATGTATAAAGTGTTTTAATGCTGGCAAAGATGTTGTGGCCTCATTCCCCATGAGGTCGATTACAGCGAATGCAATTTCTAATAAGCCTATTTGAGCTGGTGCATTACACGTCACAGACAAATGCTAGGGATTGGGTCAAATTAAATCCATTCACTTACAACTTAAACAGAGTCCATGCTTCCAGATAACAATAACTTCTCAATAGTCGATTGTTCAGTCCCACTGTTATTTTTTAACAAGCTCGCTTTTAATGGCAGACGACACAAAATATAGCTGCAGGTACCAACTGCTCAATAGCGTTCTAAAAGCTGCTTTATTCTTAGTAACTGGTCAGTCAGCACGAGCTTCAATTCTGATTTACAGTAATACTCATCTATTAACTGAAGTTAGGTTGAGATAGACAGACAGGCTGCATCCCTCTCAATCTGGATATCCAGCCACCAGCTGAAATGCTTTATGCCATGTGTTTGGTGAGGTGAACCTTACCTGTGATAGCTGGTGAAGGACATTCACTGAGTTTTGCATTTAGAAGTTTTCTGCTGATAAATATATAACCACATGGACAGGATTTGCAGGCAACTGGAATCTGCAAAATAAAATGCTAATATTAAATTATGTTTTCATGACGATCAAGAGGGATTGAAAATATATGCCACCAGCAAAACAGGTTCAAAATTTTTACTGTAATTTACACATACATTTGTCTTGTTTTTTTTAGACCCTAGCAGCAAAAGGGCTGCGAAGGTCCAGTGTATCAATTACGTTTATTTGTTTACCTGAAAATGAATTGCCAATTTAGAGGCCCACACACATACAAAAGCTCAAACTTTATACATGAGTGAAATTTACATCCAGTATGTGTTGCGCAAAAGAATGAAGAATAAAAACAGGTCAACAGCACCGCTGGAGCAACTTTCAAAACCCAGTTTGGTACACTTCCCAAGACTTACCCCAAAAGTTTCAACAATAAAGAGGAAGTCAGCCATCTTGGATAGAATTTGCAATTTTGGTTCTAATTGATCTGTGTTAAATTAAGTCAGCATGACCTTTCGAGATGAGGAATTAAAATTTGTAGAAATTGTGAATTTCTGACCATGTTATGATACAATAATTTTTTTTATAAGGCCTACAAAGAAAGCCAGAGGTACAAACCTTTGATTCATTCTTTTCAGGACCCTAAGAAAATGTCAGGGGTCAAATTTTGACATCACACTAGACCGCTCTATGAAGAGTAATGTTTTACTTTGAAAAGTCTATGTTTGACCAAATATCAAATAGTTGCATAAGCAAATGTTTATGCAGTATACACCAAAATACTCCAGAAATATTTAAGCATATACCAAATATTTCTATAGATGAATATTATGCTGATATTTGCTAAGCTCACTCTAATAATAGCGAGCCCTATTGCTATTACTAGGGCTTAGCCTTATTGCTAGAAGCATTAAAACAATCAGCACCAATCCATATTTTCACCTAGGATTCTAAAATTTGATAAACAAGCAACTTCTCAAGACTAACAAAAAAGCCTCTTGGGACTCTGGCCCTATCCCAGAGGAAGTTGGCCAATTTCAGAGGAAAAACCACCTTTTGTCTCCTTTCAACACATTTGAGTAGTTTTCCAATTAGACGTTGTTTCAAAGCAATGTGGGCGTGGTCAAGCCTCAAAATCTGACTTTCTCACTATCACATGATCACATGAAATCTTTATTGTTCACTCTGGTTGGAGCCAGTAGTTGGTTAAGGTTCGGAAATCTTTATCATTGATCTTCATTCTCTGATGGCATAACGTAAGATAACACGGTGTGACAATCTGTCAAATACTAAATGTTCACTGTTGATAAAATTGTACAGTCACAAAAGAGAAATTAAGAATTGCAACACTTTAGGGCCTGCATTTCTGCTGTTCTACTAATGAAACTGTGCACATATAAACAAAATGCATTTTGTGAAGTAACATTTTTTTAAATGCAACTGAAATGTGTAATTATTTGGACTGCTGCCAACAAGAAGGCTATGAAAAAAAAACATGTCACTCACTGTATATAAAAGCATAGCATGCATCTCACTAACATCTGGATATGTGAGGAAACCCAAAGGAGTGAGGATCCAGATTTCTCTCCAACAGACAACTTCATTAGATTGCACTTATATCCCTTGTGACTGTAAACATCAGACAACCGATCCAACTGTTTCCTCCTGATAAAAATGATACAGTAATTATCCAGAACAAATTTTAATTGTTTTCTTTCGCCCCAGCAATGGTGAAGTTGCTTTTGACTGAGAAAGAAGTCAGAACTAGATATTCTGTTGTACACAAACTGACCTGTTGGTCACATTCGGGACAGGATTTAGTTGCCATTTTAACCTTCTTTGTTTTGTGGGCCGACATGGTCCTTCAGTTCCGCAGAGACACGAAGAGCCGAAGTCAGACCTCTGTGAGTCGTGTGGACCGGTACCGAAATTAGACCTGATGATCCCGGAGTAACATCCAGCCATACAGTCGAAAAATATTATCTTAGACTGCGGTTTCGTCTGCTTTCAGGACCATGATCAATTTCGTTTTCTTATTCTGGCATCTTAATACAAACGTAATACCAACTATAATGCGCAATAGTGCCACCTGCTGGACTACAAGGGGGACCGAAACTTATCAGGAAACAATTGATTTTTCCCCTCTAAACTTGTGTTTTTCAAAAATTATGTACGTTTAATTTCGGTTATAGTAATTGTCGACCTTTTGAATTCTTTTTAAGCTCAGTCTTTTGTAGTTAATGTCCATGAAACAAAGCATATGTAGTCAGAATGCAGTGATCATAAGCTCAGTGTTTTCTGCTTACTTTAAGCATCTTACTAAGACCTGTTTTTTAGAAGTTCAGTTTTTATAAGTGTAGTAATACTTTTATTTTTTCCTATTTTTATTCCTCAATATTCTTGCCAAATATTTTGAACGTAATTGTTATTTTGCATTCATCCTTATTCAATAATTATTTTATGGCAAAACTCTCTGCAGAATCATGACATTTTATTTCTTCTTCATTCTCTTTTATTGCCAGCACGTTCAAGAAAGGTCACATCAATCAAGAAAATATAGACATAGTGGGTAAATCTCGCTGCGTATACTTCCCTATCACACTACAGTGAAGCACCAACATTTGCTGCTGGTTGTGCTTTATTGGCAGCCAACTGGTGGTATTAGAAAACAAAGCAGGAAAAAGAGACAGATGGTAAATTATTTTTGATGATCATTACAATAAAAAAGGTGTTTATGGTACTGGCATACAGGGAAGAACATGGTCAGCAAATCTTAGTTTTCAGAAAACAGGCACTTTTCTCTTCATAGCGGAAAGAAGTAGCATCTGTGACAGCATTCTGATAATGTAGCCCATTGTCTGCTTCAAAGGTTCCACCGGAAGTAGTTCCTGTAATCTGACTGGTTGATTTGCTGTTTACCAAGCAACTGGAGAGATACACAGACAGTGCCTGCTAAGTTTATGCTTCGAAGCAACATTATTAAGTTATGTTATAAATTCTCAGTCCTTTGCAAATGATATTCTCTTCTACATCTGTCTTAATATTTCTTCTAAAGATAAACAATGAAACTGAACCATATTTATTATCCTAGACATTATACTGTTCCTCAGATGTAGTGCATTGGTCTGTGCGCTAAATGGAATGCATCTGCAGGGTAATTTTATTATCACTGAAAAAGAAAAAGCTGGGTTGGATCAGCAGGTTAACTCCAAACACATCAGGTTTGATTATTTTTAAGCTGATCAAGGTGTGTATGTGTGGCAACACTCAAGGAACTCAGAAATATTATGCAACTTCAGTTTTGGAGCCAAAGAAATAAATAGCTCAACATCACCACCCTGGGAATATTACCTTCTTTTGAAAGCACAGGTTCAGATGTGCAGGTAGTTATAACATTTGAGACAGGACTTAGATTCACAAAGCAATTAATTAGATTCTATTTTCAAACACTCTTAAAAACACCAAAAGAAAACAGAAGAAAACCCACAGTAGCTGAGGTCACCAGCAGAAGGACACACAGCAAAACAAAAAACCCTTTAAAACACCAAAACGTTGCATAGAAGAGGAAGACGCCCTGACCACATCAGCACCACCACTGTACCTCAGCAACTGCAAACAGGAGAGATAATTAATGCATGTTACAACCCTGTCTAATAAAACAGAAACAGTGTCAGCCCAAATAATTAAGAATCAAAAGAGCTGTAAATGAAACAAGATACCAAACAAAGAAATAGAAAATACAAGCTAAAGAAAATGTGCAGCGCCATATTTTACACACAAGTCGGCATGTAAAATAATAAACTTTGCATTAAAGTTTGCGCAAATATACGCACATCTTTTCTGTGGACAATATCAAACTACAAAGCGTCAAAACACCTAAATACACTGAATTCTGACGACATTCAATGTTATGTAGACCAAAAAGTTTCAAACCAAATGTTTTTTCATGATTTTAATATTTTGTTTAAATGTAAACGATGAAACTGAGCCACATTTTTCCTCAGACAATAATCTAACACGAACATGTGGCGCACAAGCAGTTATCATGGAATAGTTTGGGTTCCTTAATACTAGTCTTGGTTTATTAATACTAGTTTGGGTTTATTAATACTAGTTTGGGTTTATTAATACTAGTTTGGGTTTATTAATACTAGTTTGGGTTCATTAATACTAGTCTTGGTTTATTAATACTAGTTTGGGTTTATTAATACTAGTTTGGGTTTATTAATACTGGTCTGGGTTCATTATTACTAGTTTGGGTTTATTAATACTAGTTTGGGTTTATTAATACTAGTTTGGGTTTATTAATACTAGTCTGGGTTTATTAATACTAGTCTGGGTTCATTAATACTAGTTTGGGTTTATTAATACTAGTTTGGGTTTATTAATACTAATTTGGGTTTATTAATACTAGTTTGGGTTTATTAATACTAGTCTTGGTTTATTAATACTAGTTTGGGTTTATTAATACTAGTCTGGGTTCATTATTACTAGTTTGGGTTTATTAATACTAGTTTGGGTTCATTAATACTAGTTTGGTTTATTAATACTGGTCTGGGTTTATTAATACTAGTCTGGGTTTATTAATACTAGTCTGGGTTCATTAATACTAGTTTGGGTTTATTAATACTAGTCTGGGTTTATTAATACTAGTCTGGGTTCATTAATACTAGTCTGGGTTTATTAATACTAGTCTGGGTTCATTAATACTAGTTTGGGTTTATTAATACTAGTTTGGGTTTATTAATACTAGTCTGGGTTCATTAATACTAGTTTGGGTTTATTAATACTAGTTTGGGTTTATTAATACTAGTTTGGGTTTATTAATACTAGTCTGGGTTTATTAATACTAGTTTGGGTTTATTAATACTAGTTTGGGTTTATTAATACTAGCCTGGGTTCATTAATACTAGTTTGGTTTATTAATACTGGTCTGGGTTTATTAATACAAGTTTGGGTTTATTAATACTAGTCTGGGTTTATTAATACTAGTCTGGGTTCATTAATACTAGTCTGGGTTTATTAATACTAGTCTGGGTTCATTAATACTAGTTTGGGTTTATTAATACTAGTCTGGGTTTATTATTACTAGTCTGGGTTCATTAATACTAGTTGGGTTTATTAATACTACTTTGGGTTTATTAATACTAGTTTCGGTTTATTAATACTAGTCTGGGTTTATTATTACTAGTTTGGGTTTATTAATACTAGTCTGGGTTCATTAATACTAGTTTGGGTTCATTAATACTAGTTTGGGTTTATTAATACTAGTTTGGGTTTATTAATACTAGTTTGGGTTTATTAATACTGGTCTGGGTTCATTAATACTAGTTTGGGTTTATTAATACTAATTTGGGTTTATTAATACTAGTTTGGGTTTATTAATACTAGTTTGGGTTTTTAATTACTATTTGGGTTTATTAATACTAGTCTGGGTTCATTATACTAGTTTGGGTTTTATTAATACTAGTTTCGGTTTATTAATACTAGTCTGGGTTCATTAATACTAGTTTGGGTTTATTAATACTAGTTTGGGTTTATTATACTAGTCTGGGTTCATTAATACTAGTTTGGGTTTATTAATACTAGTCTGGGTTTATTATTACTAGTCTGGGTTCATTAATACTAGTTTGGGTTTATTAATACTAGTTTGGGTTTATTAATACTAGTCTGGTTTATTAATACTAGTTTGGGTTTATTAATACTAGTTTGGGTTTATTATACTAGTCTGGGTTCATTAATACTAGTTTGGGTTTATTAATACTAGTCTGGGTTTTATTACTAGTCTGGGTTCATTAATACTAGTTTGGGTTCATTAATACTAGTTTGGGTTTATTAATACTAGTCGGGTTTATTAATACTAGTTTGGGTTTATTAATACTAGTTGGGTTTATTAATACTAGTCTGGGTTTATTAATACTTGTTTGGGTTTATTAATACTAGTTTCGGTTTATTAATACTATCTGGGTTCATTAATACTAGTCTGGGTTCATTAATACTAGTTTGGGTTTATTAATACTAGTCTGGGTTTATTAATACTAGTTTCGGTTATTAATACTAGTCTGGGTTCATTAATACTAGTTTGGGTTTATTAATACTAGTTTGGGTTTATTAATACTAGTCTGGGTTTATTAATACTAGTTTGGGTTTATTAATACTAGTTTGGGTTTATTAATACTAGTCTGGTTCATTAATACTAGTTTGGGTTTATTAATACTAGTCTGGGTTTATTATTACTAGTCTGGGTTCATTATACTAGTTTGGGTTTATTAATACTAGTTTGGGTTTATTAATACTAGTCTGGGTTCATTAATACTAGTTTGGGTTTATTAATACTGGTCTGGGTTTATTAATACTTGTTTGGGTTTATTAATACTAGTCTGGGTTTATTAATACTAGTTTTGGTTTATTAATACTAGTCTGGGTTCATTAATACTAGTCTGGGTTCATTACATTCAATACATCAAAGATCTGCTGTTGTTGTATCAACCTTCCAGACTCTCAGGTCTTCTGGTTCTGGTCTGCTCTGCATCCCCAGAACCAGAACCAAGAGAGGAGAAGCAGCTTTCAGCATCTATGCACCAAAACTTTGGAACAAACTTCCAGAAAACTGTAAAACAGCGGAAACCCTGACTTCCTTCAAATCTCAAGTAAAAACGCACCTGTTTAGAGTTGCATTTGAAATGTAATATGTATGGATTTGATTTTGTGGATATGTATGTAATTTTTTTTTTTTTTTTTTTTTTTTCCTGTTGTGGGCAACGGGGCCCGGCGAATACCCGTGGTTAAACGGACGGCGGAGTCCGGCGGTAACAGGCGCTTAAATTCCGTGTCAAAGGGAAGGGGGAAGAAAGGGAAAGAAGAGGGGAAAAAGGGAGGAAAAAAAAAAAAAAAAAAAAAAAAACCTTGGTATTTTATTCTATGTTGCATGCCTTCGTGTTTTGTGTTTATGATGTAAAGCACTTTGAAATGCCTTGTAGCTGAAATGTGCTATACAAATAAAGTTTGATTGATTGATTGATTAATACTAGTTTGGGTTTATTAATACTGGTCTGGGTTTATTAATACTAGTCTGGGTTTATTAATACTAGTCTGGGTTCATTAATACTAGTTTGGGTTTATTAATACTAGTCTGGGTTTATTAATACTAGTCTGGGTTCATTAATACTAGTTTGGGTTTATTAATACTAGTCTGGATTCATTAATACTAGTTTGGATTCATTAATACTAGTTTGGGTTCATTAATACTAGTTTGGGTTTATTAATACTAGTCTGGGTTCATTAATACTAGTCTGGGTTTATTAATACTAGTCTGGGTTTATTAATACTAGTCTGGGTTTATTAATACTAGTCTGGGTTTATTAATACTAGTTTGGGTTTATTAATACTAGTTTGGGTTTATTAATACTATTTGGGTTTATTAATACTGGTCTGGGTTTATTAATACTAGTCTGGGTTTATTAATACTAGTCTGGGTTCATTAATACTAGTTTGGGTTTATTAATACTAGTCTGGTTTATTAATACTAGTCTGGATTCATTAATACTAGTTTGGGTTTATTAATACTAGTCTGGGTTTATTAATACTAGTCTGGATTCATTAATACTAGTTTGGGTTTATTAATACTAGTCTGGGTTTATTAATACTGGTCTGGGTTTATTAATACTTGTTTGGGTTTATAATACTAGTCTGGATTCATTAATACTAGTTTGGGTTTATTAATACTGGTCTGGGTTCATTAATACTAGTTTGGGTTTATTAATACTAATTTGGGTTTATTAATACTAGTTTGGGTTTATTAATACTAGTTTGGGTTTATTAATACTAGTTTGGGTTTATTAATACTAGTCTGGGTTTATTAATACTAGTCTGGGTTCATTAATACTAGTTTGGGTTTATTAATACTAGTCTGGGTTTATTAATACTAGTCTGGATTCATTAATACTAGTTTGGGTTTATTAATACTAGTCTGGGTTTATTAATACTAGTCTGGATTCATTATACTAGTTTGGGTTTATTAATACTAGTCTGGGTTTATTAATACTAGTCTGGGTTTGTTAATACTAGTTTGGGTTTATTAATACTAGTCTGGGTTCATTAATACTAGTCTGGGTTTATTAATACTAGTCTGGGTTTATTAATACTAGTTTGGGTTTATTAATACTAGTTTGGGTTTATTAATACTAGTTTGGGTTTATTAATACTGGTCTGGGTTTATTAATACTTGTTTGGTTTATTAATACTAGTCTGGGTTTATTAATACTAGTCTGGATTCATTAATACTAGTTTGGGTTTATTAATACTAGTCTGGATTCATTAATACTAGTTTGGGTTTATTAATACTAGTCTGGGTTTGTTAATACTAGTTTTGGGTTTATTAATACTAGTCTGGGTTCATTAATACTAGTCTGGGTTTATTAATACTAGTCTGGGTTATTAATACTGGTCTGGGTAAATTAATACTAGTTTGGGTTATTAATACTAGTTGGGTTTATTAATACTAGTTTGGGTTTATTAATACTGGTCTGGGTTTATTAATACTAGTCTGGGTTTTATTAATACTAGTCTGGGTTCATTAATACTAGTTTGGGTTTATTAATACTAGTCTGGGTTTATTAATACTAGTCTGGATTCATTAATACTAGTTTGGGTTTATTAATACTAGTCTGGGTTTATTAATACTAGTCTGGATTCATTAATACTAAGTTTGGGTTTATTAATACTAGTCTGGGTTTATTAATACTAGTCTGGGTTTGTTAATACTAGTTTGGGTTTATTAATACTAGTCTGGGTTCATTAATACTAGTCTGGGTTTATTAATACTAGTCTGGGTTTATTAATACTAGTTTGGGTTTATTAATACTAGTTTGGGTTTATTAATACTAGTTTGGGTTTATTAATACTGGTCTGGGTTTATTAATACTAGTTTGGGTTTATTAATACTAGTCTGGGTTTATTATTACTAGTTTCGGTTTATTAATACTAGTCTGGGTTCATTAATACTAGTCTGGGTTCATTAATACTAGTTTGGGTTTATTAATACTAGTCTGGGTTTATTAATACTAGTCTGGGTTTATTAATACTAGTCTGGTTCATTAATACTAGTTTGGGTTTATTAATACTAGTCTGGGTTTATTAATACTAGTCTGGGTTTATTAATACTAGTCTGGATTCATTAATACTAGTTTGGGTTTATTAATACTAGTTGGGTTTATTAATACTAGTCTGGATTCATTAATACTAGTCTGGGTTTATTAATACTAGTCTGGGTTTATTAATACTAGTCTGGGTTTATTAATACTAGTCTGGGTTTATTAATACTAGTCTGGATTCATTAATACTAGTCTGGGTTTATTAATACTAGTCTGGGTTTATTAATACTGGTCTGGGTAAATTAATACTAGTTTGGGTTTATTAATACTAGTTTGGGTTTATTAATACTAGTTTGGGTTTATTAATACTGGTCTGGGTTTATTAATACTTGTTTGGGTTTATTAATACTAGTCTGGTTTATTAATACTAGTTTGGGTTTATTAATACTGGTCTGGGTTTATTAATACTAGTCTGGGTTTATTAATACTAGTCTGGGTTCATTAATACTAGTTTGGGTTTATTAATACTAGTCTGGGTTTTATTAATACTAGTCTGGGTTTATTAATACTAGTCTGGATTCATTAATACTAGTTTGGGTTTATTAATACTAGTCTGGGTTTATTAATACTAGTCTGGGTTTATTAATACTAGTCTGGGTTCATTAATACTAGTTTGGGTTTATTAATACTGGTCTGGGTTTATTAATACTAGTCTGGGTTTATTAATACTAGTCTGGGTTCATTAATACTAGTCTGGGTTTATTATTACTAGTCTGGGTTCATTAATACTAGTTTGGTTTATTAATACTAGTTTGGGTTTATTAATACTAGTCGGGTTCATTAATACTAGTTTTGGGTTTATTAATACTAGTTTGGGTTTATTAATACTAGTTTGGGTTCATTAATACTAGTCTGGGGTTCATTAATACTAGTTTGGGTTTATTAATACTAGTTTGGTTTTATTAATACTAGCCTGGGTTCATTAATACTAGTTTGGTTTATTAATACTGGTCTGGGTTTATTAATACAAGTTTGGGTTTATTAATACTAGTCTGGGTTTATTAATACTAGTCTGGGTTCATTAATACTAGTTTGGGTTTATTAATACTAGTCTGGGTTCATTAATACTAGTTTGGGTTTATTATTACTAGTCTGGGTTTATTATTACTAGTCTGGGTTCATTAATACTAGTTTGGGTTTATTAATACTACTTTGGGTTATTAATACTAGTTTCGGTTTATTAATACTAGTCTGGGTTTATTATTACTAGTCTGGGTTTATTAATACTAGTCTGGGTTCATTAATACTAGTCTGGGTTCATTAATACTATTTTGGGTTTATTAATACTAGTTTGGGTTTATTAATACTAGTCTGGGTTCATTAATACTAGTTTGGGTTTATTAATACTAGTTTCGGTTTATTAATACTAGTCTGGGTTCATTAATACTAGTTTGGGTTTATTAATACTAGTTTGGGTTTATTAATACTAGTCTGGGTTCATTAATACTAGTTTGGGTTTATTAATACTAGTCTGGGTTTATTATTACTAGTCTGGGTTCATTAATACTAGTTTGGGTTTATTAATACTAGTCTGGGTTTATTAATACTAGTTTGGGTTTATTAATACTAGTTTGGGTTTATTAATACTAGTCTGGGTTCATTAATACTAGTTTGGGTTTATTAATACTAGTCTGGGTTTATTAATACTAGTCTGGGTTCATTAATACTAGTTTGGGTTCATTAATACTAGTTTGGGTTTATTAATACTAGTCTGGGTTTATTAATACTAGTTTGGGTTTATTAATACTAGTTTGGGTTTATATAATACTAGTCTGGGTTTATTAATACTTGTTTGGGTTTATTAATATAGTTTCGGTTTATTAATACTAGTCTGGGTTCATTAATACTAGTCTGGGTTCATTATACTAGTTTGGGTTTATTAATACCAGTTTGGGTTTATTAATACTAGTCTGGGTTTATTAATACTAGTCTGGGTTTATTATTACTAGTTTCGGTTTATTAATACTAGTCTGGGTTCATTAATACTAGTCTGGGTTCATTAATACTAGTTTGGGTTTATTAATACTAGTCTGGGTTTATTAATACTAGTTTCGGTTTATTAATACTAGTCTGGGTTCATTAATACTAGTCTGGGTTTATTAATACTAGTTTGGGTTTATTAATACTAGTCTGGGTTTATTAATACTAGTTTGGGTTTATTAATACTAGTTTGGGTTTATTAATACTAGTCTGGGTTCATTAATACTAGTTTGGGTTTATTAATACTAGTCTGGGTTTATTATTACTAGTCTGGGTTCATTAATACTAGTTTGGGTTTATTAATACTAGTCTGGGTTTATTAATACTAGTCTGGGTTCATTAATACTAGTTTGGGTTTATTAATACTGGTCTGGGTTTATTAATACTTGTTTGGGTTTATAATACTAGTCTGGGTTTATTAATACTAGTTTCGGTTTATTAATACTAGTCTGGGTTCATTAATACTATTTTGGGTTCATTACATTCAATACATCAAAGATCTGCTGTTGTTGTATCAACCTTCCAGACTCTCAGGTCTTCTGGTTCTGGTCTGCTCTGCATCCCCAGAACCAGAACCAAGAGAGGAGAAGCAGCTTTCAGCATCTATGCACCAAAACTTTGGAACAAACTTCCAGAAAACTGTAAAACAGCGGAAACCCTGACTTCCTTCAAATCTCAAGTAAAAACGCACCTGTTTAGAGTTGCATTTGAAATGTAATATGTATGGATTTGATTTTGTGGATATGTATGTAATTTTTTTTTTTTTTTTTTTTTTCCTGTTGTGGGCAACGGGGCCCGGCGAATACCCGTGGTTAAACGGACGGCGGAGTCCGGCGGTAACAGGCGCTTAAATTCCGTGTCAAAGGGAAGGGGGGAGAAAGGGAAAGAAGAGGGAAAGTGGAAAAAGGGGAGGAAAAAAAAAAAAAAAAAAAAAAAAACCTTGGTATTTTATTCTATGTTGCATGCCTTCGTGTTTTGTGTTTATGATGTAAAGCACTTTGAAATGCCTTGTAGCTGAAATGTGCTATACAAATAAAGTTTGATTGATTGATTGATTAATACTAGTTTGGGTTTATTAATACTGGTCTGGGTTTATTAATACTAGTCTGGGTTTATTAATACTAGTCTGGGTTCATTAATACTAGTTTGGGTTTATTAATACTAGTCTGGGTTTATTAATACTAGTCTGGATTCATTAATACTAGTTTGGGTTTATTAATACTAGTCTGGATTCATTAATACTAGTTTGGGTTTATTAATACTAGTTTGGGTTTATTAATACTAGTTTGGGTTTATTAATACTAGTCTGGGTTCATTAATACTAGTCTGGGTTTATTAATACTGGTCTGGGTAAATTAATACTAGTTTGGGTTTATTAATACTAGTTTGGGTTTATTAATACTAGTTTGGGTTTATTAATACTAGTCTGGGTTTATTAATACTAGTCTGGGTTTATTAATACTAGTCTGGGTTCATTAATACTAGTTTGGGTTTATTAATACTAGTCTGGGTTTATTAATACTAGTCTGGATTCATTAATACTAGTTTGGGTTTATTAATACTAGTCTGGGTTTATTAATACTAGTCTGGATTCATTAATACTAGTCTGGGTTTATTAATACTAGTCTGGGTTTATTAATACTAGTCTGGGTTTGTTAATACTAGTTTGGGTTTATTAATACTAGTCTGGGTTTATTAATACTAGTTTGGGTTTATAATACTAGTTTGGGTTTATTAATACTAGTTTGGGTTTATTAATACTAGTTTGGGTTTATTAATACTGGTCTGGGTTTTTAATACTTGTTTGGGTTTATTAATACTAGTTTCGGTTTATTAATACTAGTCTGGGTTCATTAATACTAGTCTGGGTTCATTAATACTAGTTTGGGTTTATTAATACTGGTCTGGGTTTTTAATACTAGTCTGGGTTTATTAATACTAGTCTGGGTTCATTAATACTAGTCTGGGTTCATTAATACTAGTTTGGGTTTATTAATACTGGTCTGGGTTTATTAATACTAGTCTGGGTTTATTAATACTAGTCTGGGTTTATTAATACTAGTTTCGGTTTATTAATACTAGTCTGGGTTCATTAATACTAGTCTGGGTTCATTACATTCAATACATCAAAGATCTGCTCTTGTTGTATCAACCTTCCAGACTCTCAGGTCTTCTGGTTCTGGTTCTGCTCTGCATCCCCAGAACCAGAACCAAGAGAGGAGAAGCAGCTTTCAGCATCTATGCACCAAAACTTTGGAACAAACTTCCAGAAAACTGTAAAACAGCGGAAACCCTGACTTCCTTCAAATCTCAAGTAAAAACGCACCTGTTTAGAGTTGCATTTGAAATGTAATATGTATGGATTTGATTTTGTGGATATGTATGTAATTTTTTTTTTTTTTTTTTTTCCTGTTGTGGGCAACGGGGCCCGGCGAATACCCGTGGTTAAACGGACGGCGGAGTCCGGCGGTAACAGGCGCTTAAATTCCGTGTCAAAGGGAAGGGGGAAGAAAGGGAAAGAAGAGGGAAAGTGGAAAAAAAAAAAAAAAAAAAAAAAAAAAAACCTTGGTATTTTATTCTATGTTGCATGCCTTCGTGTTTTGTGTTTATGATGTAAAGCACTTTGAAATGCCTTGTAGCTGAAATGTGCTATACAAATAAAGTTTGATTGATTGATTGATTAATACTAGTTTGGGTTTATTAATACTGGTCTGGGTTTATTAATACTAGTCTGGGTTTATTAATACTAGTCTGGGTTCATTAATACTAGTTTGGGTTTATTAATACTAGTCTGGGTTTATTAATACTAGTCTGGATTCATTAATACTAGTTTGGATTCATTAATACTAGTTTGGGTTCATTAATACTAGTTTGGGTTTATTAATACTAGTCTGGGTTCATTAATACTAGTTTGGGTTTATTAATACTAGTCTGGGTTTGTTAATACTAGTTTGGGTTTATTAATACTAGTCTGGGTTCATTAATACTAGTCTGGGTAAATTAATACTAGTTTGGGTTTATTAATACTAGTTTGGGTTTATTAATACTAGTTTGGGTTTATTAATACTGGTCTGGGTTTATTAATACTAGTCTGGGTTATTAATACTAGTCTGGGTTCATTAATACTAGTTTGGGTTTATTAATACTAGTCTGGGTTTATTAATACTAGTCTGGATTCATTAATACTAGTTTGGGTTTATTAATACTAGTCTGGGTTTTATTAATACTAGTCTGGATTCATTAATACTAGTTTGGGTTTATTAATACTAGTCTGGGTTTATTAATACTAGTCTGGGTTTGTTAATACTAGTTTGGGTTTATTAATACTAGTCTGGGTTCATTAATACTAGTCTGGGTTTATTAATACTAGTTTGGGTTTATTAATACTAGTCTGGGTTCATTAATACTAGTCTGGGTTTATTAATACTAGTTTGGGTTTATTAATACTAGTCTGGGTTTATTATTACTAGTTTCGGTTTATTAATACTAGTCTGGGTTCATTAATACTAGTCTGGGTTCATTAATACTAGTTTGGGTTTATTAATACTAGTCTGGGTTTATTAATACTAGTCTGGGTTCATTAATACTAGTTTGGGTTTATTAATACTAGTCTGGGTTTATTAATACTAGTCTGGGTTATTACTACTAGTCTGGATTCATTAATACTAGTTTGGGTTTATTAATACTAGTCTGGGTTTATTAATACTAGTCTGGATTCATTAATACTAGTTTGGGTTTTATTAATACTAGTCTGGGTTTATTAATACTAGTCTGGGTTTGTTAATACTAGTTTGGGTTTATTAATACTAGTCTGGGTTCATTAATACTAGTCTGGGTTTATTAATACTAGTCTGGGTTTATTAATACTGGTCTGGGTAAATTAATACTAGTTTGGGTTTATTAATACTAGTTTGGGTTTATTAATACTAGTTTGGGTTTATTAATACTGGTCTGGGTTTATTAATACTTGTTTGGGTTTATTAATACTAGTCTGGGTTTATTAATACTAGTTTGGGTTTATTAATACTAGTCTGGGTTCATTAATACTAGTTTGGGTTTATTAATACTGGTCTGGGTTTATTAATACTAGTCTGGGTTTATTAATACTAGTCTGGGTTCATTAATACTAGTTTGGGTTTATTAATACTAGTCTGGGTTTATTAATACTAGTCTGGGTTTTATTAATACTAGTCTGGATTCATTAATACTAGTTTGGGTTTATTAATACTAGTCTGGGTTTATTAATACTAGTCTGGGTTTATTAATACTAGTCTGGGTTCATTAATACTAGTTTGGGTTTATTAATACTGGTCTGGGTTTATTAATACTAGTCTGGGTTTATTATTACTAGTCTGGGGTTCATTAATACTAGTTTGGGTTTATTAATACTAGTCTGGGTTCATTAATACTAGTTTGGTTTATTAATACTGGTCTGGGTTTATTAATACTAGTCTGGGTTTATTAATACTAGTCTGGGTTTATTAATACTAGTCTGGATTCATTAATACTAGTCTGGGTTTATTAATACTAGTCTGGGTTTATTAATACTAGTCTGGGTTTGTTAATACTGGTCTGGGTTTATTAATACTAGTCTGGGTTTATTAATACTGGTCTGGGTAAATTAATACTAGTTTGGGTTTATTAATACTAGTTTGGGTTTATTAATACTAGTTTGGGTTTATTAATACTGGTCTGGGTTTATTAATACTTGTTTGGGTTTATTAATACTAGTCTGGGTTTATTAATACTAGTTTGGGTTTATTAATACTAGTCTGGGTTTTTTAATACTAGTTTGGGTTTATTAATACTAGTCTGGGTTTATTAATACTAGTTTGGGTTTATTAATACTGTTCTGGGTTTATTAATACTAGTTTGGGTTTATTAATACTAGTCTGGGTTCATTAATACTAGTCTGGGTTTATTAATACTGGTCTGGGTAAATTAATACTAGTTTGGGTTTATTAATACTAGTTTGGGTTTATTAATACTAGTCTGGGTTCATTAATACTAGTCTGGGTTTATTAATACTAGTCTGGGTTTATTAATACTAGTCTGGGTTTATTAATACTAGTCTGGATTCATTAATACTAGTTTGGGTTCATTAATACTAGTTTGGGTTTATTAATACTAGTCTGGGTTCATTAATACTAGTCTGGGTTTATTAATACTAGTTTGGGTTTATTAATACTAGTTTGGGTTATTAATACTAGTCTGGGTTTATTAATACTAGTTTGGGTTTATTAATACTAGTTTGGGTTTATTAATACTAGTCTGGGTTTATTAATACTAGTTTGGGTTTATTAATACTAGTCTGGGTTCATTAATACTAGTTTGGGTTTATTAATACTAGTCTGGGTTTATTAATACTAGTCTGGGTTTATTAATACTAGTCTGGGTTTATTAATACTAGTTTGGGTTTATTAATACTAGTCTGGGTTATTAATACTAGTTTGGGTTTATTAATACTAGTCTGGGTTTATTAATACTAGTTTGGGTTTATTAATACTAGTCTGGGTTCATTAATACTAGTTTGGGTTTATTAATACTAGTCTGGGTTTATTAATACTAGTTTGGGTTTATTAATACTAGTCTAGTCTGGGTTTATTAATACTAGTCTGGATTCATTAATACTAGTTTGGGTTTATTAATACTAGTCTGGGTTTATTAATACTAGTCTGGGTTTGTTAATACTAGTTTGGGTTTATTAATACTAGTCTGGGTTCATTAATACTAGTCTGGGTTTATTAATACTAGTCTGGGTTTATTAATACTGGTCTGGGTAAATTAATACTAGTTTGGGTTTATTAATACTAGTTTGGGTTTATTAATACTAGTTTGGGTTTATTAATACTGGTCTGGGTTTATTAATACTTGTTTGGGTTTATTAATACTAGTCTGGGTTTATTAATACTAGTTTGGGTTTATTAATACTGGTCTGGGGTTTATTAATACTAGTCTGGGTTTATTAATACTAGTCTGGGTTCATTAATACTAGTTTGGGTTTATTAATACTAGTCTGGGTTTATTAATACTAGTCTGGGTTTATTAATACTAGTCTGGATTCATTAATACTAGTTTGGGTTTATTAATACTAGTCTGGGTTTATTAATACTAGTCTGGGTTTATTAATACTAGTCTGGGTTCATTAATACTAGTTTGGGTTTATTAATACTGGTCTGGGTTTATTAATACTAGTCTGGGTTTATTAATACTAGTCTGGGTTCATTAATACTAGTCTGGGTTTATTATTACTAGTCTGGGTTTATTAATACTAGTTTGGGTTTATTAATACTAGTTTGGGTTTATTAATACTAGTCTGGGTTCATTAATACTAGTTTGGGTTTATTAATACTAGTTTGGGTTTATTAATACTAGTTTGGGTTTATTAATACTAGTCTGGGTTCATTAATACTAGTTTGGGTTTATTAATACTAGTTTGGTTTTATTAATACTAGCCTGGGTTCATTAATACTAGTTTGGTTTATTAATACTGGTCTGGGTTTATTAATACAAGTTTGGGTTTATTAATACTAGTCTGGGTTTATTAATACTAGTCTGGGTTCATTAATACTAGTTTGGGTTTATTAATACTAGTCTGGGTTCATTAATACTAGTTTGGGTTTATTATTACTAGTCTGGGTTTATTATTACTAGTCTGGGTTCATTAATACTAGTTTGGGTTTATTAATACTACTTTGGGTTTATTAATACTAGTTTGGGTTTATTAATACTAGTCTGGGTTTATTATTACTAGTCTGGGTTTATTAATACTAGTCTGGGTTCATTAATACTAGTCTGGGTTCATTAATACTAGTTTGGGTTTATTAATACTAGTTTCGGTTTATTAATACTAGTCTGGGTTCATTAATACTAGTTTGGGTTTATTAATACTAGTTTGGGTTTATTATTACTAGTCTGGGTTCATTAATACTAGTTTGGGTTATTAATACTAGTCTGGGTTTATTATTACTAGTCTGGGTTCATTAATACTAGTTTGGGTTTATTAATACTAGTTTGGGTTTATTAATACTAGTCTGGGTTTATTAATACTAGTTTGGGTTTATTAATACTAGTTTGGGTTTATTAATACTAGTCTGGGTTCATTAATACTAGTTTGGGTTTATTAATACTAGTCTGGGTTTATTATTACTAGTCTGGGTTCATTAATACTAGTTTGGGTTCATTAATACTAGTTTGGGTTTATTAATACTAGTCTGGGTTTATTAATACTAGTTTGGGTTTATTAATACTAGTTTGGGTTTATTAATACTAGTCTGGGTTTATTAATACTTGTTTGGGTTTATTAATACTAGTTTCGGTTTATTAATACTAGTCTGGGTTCATTAATACTAGTCTGGGTTCATTAATACTAGTTTGGGTTTATTAATACCAGTTTGGGTTTATTAATACTAGTCTGGGTTTATTAATACTTGTTTGGGTTTATTAATACTAGTTTCGGTTTATTAATACTAGTCTGGGTTCATTAATACTAGTCTGGGTTCATTAATACTAGTTTGGGTTTATTAATACTAGTCTGGTTTATTAATACTAGTTTCGGTTTATTAATACTAGTCTGGGTTCATTAATACTAGTTTGGGTTATTAATACTAGTTTGGGTTTTAATACTAGTTTGGGTTTATTAATACTAGTTTGGGTTTATTAATACTAGTCTGGGTTTATTAATACTAGTCTGGGTTCATTAATACTAGTTTGGGTTTATTAATACTAGTCTGGGTTTATTATTACTAGTCTGGGTTCATTAATACTAGTTTGGGTTTATTAATACTAGTTGGGTTTATTAATACTAGTCTGGGTTCATTAATACTAGTTTGGGTTTATTAATACTGGTCTGGGTTTATTAATACTTGTTTGGGTTTATTAATACTAGTCTGGGTTTATTAATACTAGTTTCGGTTTATTAATACTAGTCTGGGTTCATTAATACTAGTTTGGGTTCATTACATTCAATACATCAAAGATCTGCTGTTGTTGTATCAACCTTCCAGACTCTCAGGTCTTCTGGTTCTGGTCTGCTCTGCATCCCCAGAACCAGAACCAAGAGAGGAGAAGCAGCTTTCAGCATCTATGCACCAAAACTTTGGAACAAACTTCCAGAAAACTGTAAAACAGCGGAAACCCTGACTTCCTTCAAATCTCAAGTAAAAACGCACTGTTTAGAGTTGCATTTGAAATGTAATATGTATGGATTTGATTTTGTGGATATGTATGTAATTTTTTTTTTTTTTTTTTTTTTCCTGTTGTGGGCAACGGGGCCCGGCGAATACCCGTGGTTAAACGGACGGCGGAGTCCGGCGGTAACAGGCGCTTAAATTCCGTGTCAAAGGGAAGGGGGGAGAAAGGGAAAGAAGAGGGAAAGTGGAAAAAGGGGAGGAAAAAAAAAAAAAAAAAAAAAAAAAAACCTTGGTATTTTATTCTATGTTGCATGCCTTCGTGTTTTGTGTTTATGATGTAAAGCACTTTGAAATGCCTTGTAGCTGAAATGTGCTATACAAATAAAGTTTGATTGATTGATTGATTAATACTAGTTTGGGTTTATTAATACTGGTCTGGTTTATTAATACTAGTCTGGGTTATTAATACTAGTCTGGGTTCATTAATACTAGTTTGGGTTTATTAATACTAGTCTGGGTTATTAATACTAGTCTGGATTCATTAATACTAGTTTGGGTTATTAATACTAGTCTGGGTTCATTAATACTAGTTTGGGTTTATTAATACTAGTCTGGGTTTATTAATACTAGTTTGGGTTTATTAATACTAGTCTGGATTCATTAATACTAGTCTGGGTTTATTAATACTAGTCTGGGTTTATTAATACTAGTCTGGGTTTATTAATACTAGTTTGGGTTTTAATACTAGTTGGGTTTATTAATACTAGTTTGGGTTTATTAATACTAGTCTGGGTTTATTAATACTAGTCTGGGTTTATTAATACTAGTCTGGGTTTTAATACTAGTTTGGGTTTATTAATACTAGTCTGGGTTTATTAATACTATCTGTTATTAATACTAGTCTGGGTTTATTAATACTAGTCTGGTTATTAATACTAGTTTGGGTTTATTAATACTAGTCTGGGTTTATTAATACTAGTCTGGGTTTATTAATACTAGTCTGGGTTCATTAATACTAGTTTGGGTTTATTAATACTAGTCTGGGTTTATTAATACTAGTTTGGGTATATACTAGTTTGGGTTTATTAATACTAGTCTGGGTTTATTAATACTAGTCTGGGTTTATTAATACTAGTCTGGGTTTATTAATACTAGTCTGGGTTTATTAATACTAGTCTGGGTTCATTAATACTAGTTTGGGTTTATTAATACTAGTTTGGGTTTATTAATACTAGTCTGGGTTTATTAATACTAGTCTGGGTTTATTAATACTAGTCTGGGTTTATTAATACTAGTCTGGGTTTATTAATACTAGTTTGGGTTTATTAATACTAGTCTGGGTTTATTAATACTAATTAATACTAGTTTGGGTTTATTAATACTGGGTTTATTAATACTAGTCTGGGTTTTAATACTAGTTTGGGTTTATTAATACTAGTCTGGGTTTATTAATACTAGTTTGGGTTTATTAATACTAGTTTGGGTTTATTAATACTGTCTGGGTTTATTAATACTTGTTTGGGTTTATTAATACTAGTCTGGGTTTTAATACTAGTTTCGGTTTATCTACTAGTTTATTAATACTGGGTTTATTAATACTAGTCTGGGTTTATTAATACTAGTCTGGGTTTATTAATACTAGTCTGGATTCATTAATACTAGTCTGGGTTCATTAATACTAGTTTGGGTTTATTAATACTAGTCTGGGTTTATTAATACTAGTCTGGGTTTATTAATACTAGTCTGGGTTTATTAATACTAGTTTCGGTTTATTAATACTAGTCTGGGTTCATTAATACTAGTCTGGGTTCATTACATTCAATACATCAAAGATCTGCTGTTGTTGTATCAACCTTCCAGACTCTCAGGTCTTCTGGTTCTGGTTCTGCTTTGCATCCCCAGAACCAGAACCAAGAGAGGAGAAGCAGCTTTCAGCATCTATGCACCAAAACTTTGGAACAAACTTCCAGAAAACTGTAAAACAGCGGAAACCCTGACTTCCTTCAAATCTCAAGTAAAAACGCACCTGTTTAGAGTTGCATTTGAAATGTAATATGTATGGATTTGATTTTGTGGATATGTATGTAATTTTTTTTTTTTTTTTTTTTCCTGTTGTGGGCAACGGGGCCCGGCGAATACCCGTGGTTAAACGGACGGCGGAGTCCGGCGGTAACAGGCGCTTAAATTCCGTGTCAAAGGGGGAAGAAAGGGAAAGAAGAGGGAAAGTGGAAAAAGGGGAGGAAGAAAAGAAAAAAAAAAAAAAAAACCTTGGTATTTTATTCTATGTTGCATGCCTTCGTGTTTTGTGTTTATGATGTAAAGCACTTTGAAATGCCTTGTAGCTGAAATGTGCTATACAAATAAAGTTTGATTGATTGATTGATTAATACTAGTTTGGGTTTATTAATACTGGTCTGGGTTTATTAATACTAGTCTGGGTTTATTAATACTAGTCTGGGTTCATTAATACTAGTCTGGGTTTATTAATACTAGTCTGGATTCATTAATACTAGTCTGGATTCATTAATACTAGTCTGGGTTTATTAATACTAGTCTGGGTTCATTAATACTAGTTTGGGTTTATTAATACTAGTCTGGATTCATTAATACTAGTTTGGGTTTATTAATACTAGTCTGGGTTTGTTAATACTAGTTTGGGTTTATTAATACTAGTCTGGGTTCATTAATACTAGTCTGGGTAAATTAATACTAGTTTGGGTTTATTAATACTAGTTTGGGTTTATTAATACTAGTTTGGGTTTATTAATACTGGTCTGGGTTTATTAATACTAGTCTGGGTTTATTAATACTAGTCTGGGTTCATTAATACTAGTTTGGGTTTATTAATACTAGTCTGGGTTTATTAATACTAGTCTGGATTCATTAATACTAGTTTGGGTTTATTAATACTAGTCTGGGTTTATTAATACTAGTCTGGATTCATTAATACTAGTTTGGGTTTATTAATACTAGTCTGGGTTTATTAATACTAGTCTGGGTTTATTAATACTAGTTTGGGTTTATTAATACTAGTCTGGGTTCATTAATACTAGTCTGGGTTTATTAATACTAGTTTGGGTTTATTAATACTAGTTTGGGTTTATTAATACTAGTTTGGGTTTATTAATACTAGTTTGGGTTTATTAATACTAGTCTGGGTTTATTATTACTAGTTTCGGTTTATTAATACTAGTCTGGGTTCATTAATACTAGTCTGGGTTCATTAATACTAGTTTGGGTTTATTAATACTAGTCTGGGTTTATTAATACTAGTCTGGGTTCATTAATACTAGTTTGGGTTTATTAATACTAGTCTGGGTTTATTAATACTAGTCTGGGTTTATTAATACTAGTCTGGATTCATTAATACTAGTCTGGGTTTATTAATACTAGTCTGGGTTTATTAATACTAGTCTGGATTCATTAATACTAGTTTGGGTTTATTAATACTAGTCTGGGTTTATTAATACTAGTCTGGGTTTGTTAATACTAGTTTGGGTTTATTAATACTAGTCTGGGTTCATTAATACTAGTCTGGGTTTATTAATACTAGTCTGGGTTTATTAATACTGGTCTGGGTAAATTAATACTAGTTTGGGTTTATTAATACTAGTTTGGGTTTATTAATACTAGTTTGGGTTTATTAATACTGGTCTGGGTTTATTAATACTAGTTTGGGTTTATTAATACTAGTCTGGGTTTATTAATACTAGTTTGGGTTTATTAATACTAGTCTGGGTTCATTAATACTAGTTTGGGTTTATTAATACTAGTCTGGGTTTATTAATACTAGTCTGGGTTTATTAATACTAGTCTGGGTTCATTAATACTAGTTTGGGTTTATTAATACTAGTCTGGGTTTATTAATACTAGTCTGGGTTTATTAATACTAGTCTGGATTCATTAATACTAGTTTGGGTTTATTAATACTAGTCTGGGTTTATTAATACTAGTCTGGGTTTATTAATACTAGTCTGGGTTCATTAATACTAGTTTGGGTTTATTAATACTAGTCTGGGTTTATTAATACTAGTTTGGGTTTATTAATACTAGTTTGGGTTCATTAATATTAGTTTGGGTTTATTAATACTAGTCTGGGTTCATTAATACTAGTTTGGTTTATTAATACTGGTCTGGGTTTATTAATACTAGTCTGGGTTTATTAATACTAGTCTGGGTTTATTAATACTAGTCTGGATTCATTAATACTAGTTTGGGTTTATTAATACTAGTCTGGGTTTATTAATACTAGTCTGGGTTTGTTAATACTGGTCTGGGTTTATTAATACTAGTCTGGGTTTATTAATACTGGTCTGGGTAAATTAATACTAGTTTGGGTTTATTAATACTAGTTTGGGTTTATTAATACTAGTTTGGGTTTATTAATACTGGTCTGGGTTTATTAATACTAGTTTGGGTTTATTAATACTAGTTTGGGTTTATTAATACTAGTTTGGGTTTATTAATACTAGTCTGGGTTTATTAATACTAGTTTGGGTTTATTAATACTAGTCTGGGTTTATTAATACTAGTTTGGGTTTATTAATACTGTTCTGGGTTTATTAATACTAGTTTGGGTTTATTAATACTAGTCTGGGTTCATTAATACTAGTCTGGGTTTATTAATACTGGTCTGGGTAAATTAATACTAGTTTGGGTTTATTAATACTAGTTTGGGTTTATTAATACTAGTCTGGGTTTATTAATACTAGTCTGGGTTTATTAATACTAGTCTGGGTTCATTAATACTAGTCTGGGTTTATTAATACTAGTCTGGATTCATTAATACTAGTTTGGGTTTATTAATACTAGTTTGGGTTTATTAATACTAGTCTGGGTTCATTAATACTAGTCTGGGTTCATTAATACTAGTTTGGGTTTATTAATACTAGTTTGGGTTTATTAATACTAGTCTGGGTTTATTAATACTAGTCTGGGTTTATTAATACTAGTTTGGGTTTATTAATACTAGTTTGGGTTTATTAATACTAGTCTGGGTTTATTAATACTAGTTTGGGTTTATTAATACTAGTCTGGGTTCATTAATACTAGTTTGGGTTTATTAATACTAGTCTGGGTTTATTAATACTAGTTTGGGTTTATTAATACTAGTCTGGGTTTATTAATACTAGTTTGGGTTTATTAATACTAGTCTGGGTTTATTAATACTAGTTTGGGTTTATTAATACTAGTCTGGGTTTATTAATACTAGTTTGGGTTTATTAATACTAGTCTGGGTTCATTAATACTAGTTTGGGTTTATTAATACTAGTCTGGGTTTATTAATACTAGTTTGGGTTTATTAATACTAGTCTGGGTTTATTAATACTAGTTTGGGTTTATTAATACTAGTCTGGGTTTATTAATACTAGTCTGGGTTCATTAATACTAGTCTGGGTTCATTAATACTAGTTTGGGTTTATTAATACTAGTCTGGGTTTATTAATACTAGAATAAATCAATGTAACTAGTAACTCCACTAGCGGTGTCGCGATACCGCTAGTGGAGTTACTTTGTGACAATTATTATATTAAAATGTTGCGAACTCAATCTCTAAATCTCGTTTGTTTGTCACCGCTACACACACAAAATAAAGAAAATTAAAGACAAACGATGTGAAAACTTCACTCTAATGTAAATAGTACTTTTCCTCAGTTTTTGGTCTGTGGGTGAAGCGCATGAAATGCTTCTATGGGGTAAATTCATTCTCACTAAAAGACGAAAACAGGGTTGGATTAGCAGATGAACCCGTACCGGTACCGGTCCAGCTGCATTCATCCTTCAGTCGAGCCGCCCGCTTTATGAATGCGCCTTTATGGACAGAAATGATCTCTATTCTGTAAATGTCCAACTTATGCACAGGATTTCTCTTTTTTAGAATAAACTTCTAATAAAGTGTTTATTACAAAATGTTGGTCTTTCAAAATGCTGAGATTTCCACCTGGTATTTTTTTAATATCCTGAGGACCGGAAAGCCCAAATTGGGTTCTTACAGCTGTTCTGTTTATCAGTGCTACCTGTAAGTCCATCCTACCTTGTTGATGCGCATGCGCACATCGATGTCACGTCACATACTGCTTACTCATCAGATTTCTCATAAATACGTCCTACTTGTGTAAATTTAATTTCATGTGTTTTATTTCATTGAAGATTATAGTAAGTTTTATTAACATAATTTTATACCAGGCTTTCATTAAGTTGCTGTTTTACTTCATTTTTTACTGTACATGACAGGCAGCTTATAAATGGCTTCAGGCACCTGCAGGGGGCGGGGCAAGGGGGGTGCGAAAGGGGGCTTGTCTTTTAAACACATTCTAATGGTAAAATAATTGTCTAAAGATAAACAACAAAAATGAGCATGTTCAGAAGATCACAGTTCTTGGAGAAATTGAACTGGTTTTAGTTCATGAACTTCATAGCTCAAGTTACAGAGATTTGACTGACTGCCAGGACTTGAGTTTCAGGCAACCGAGAACAGGTCATTACTTGTGGTTAGCTAAAAAAGACAAAGCACAAGCACAGAGCAACATAAGATCAAGGACATTTCCTACATTTAATTAGTTTATTTATTACAAACAATAATCATGCAGCGTTTCTTATTAATTAGCTCATTGTTCAAATGTTTGATTACATTTTAATTGAAAACTTTTAAATTGGAACCTTTTCCTTGAAGCAAAAACATTTGATGTGTTGTAGTTTGAAAGAACATTTTGTGCTACAGACACATTCTGAATAACCAAAAAAGCTGTGAAATTGTACAGTTTAGAAGACCACAGGTAAATTCTGTAGATAATTATTTCTCACAGCAACAGGCATTAAACGTATACGGCCTGTGCCCAGCTGTCAGCTAGGAGGAATGACAATTTTAGCAGTACTGACATGCTTATTTACTGATCTAACCAGCTGCACAAAAATATATATTTGAGAAAGTAATGCGTAAATAAAACAAAGGAAAATACAATAACATGAAAGACTGAGTGATTTAGTTCTCCTCTACATTTCCGTATATTTCTGGCCTATGTGATGGTTCTCAGTGAGTGGGTGTGCAGATGCATGTCACAATATGATCATGATACATTTACATGGCTCCCTGAAATGTAACAGGGCAAACTTTACTGGTTTCAAAGGACTAATCCCTCGTATGCAGGTCCCTCAGACTCAGGAGACTCTCTCTGCAGACGGAGATGCTCCAGTGTGTTGTTGAAATGTTTGTTGATCTGCTCCGTTTCTTCACTTGCCTCCAGGTTAGGAAGATCTTCCCTGATCTTTTGGATCAACTGGTTTAGTACCTGGAGAGTCACCTGGATGGAGAGGAACAACAACAGTATTTTATTGAACAGGAGGTTTGAATTGTTTCCAGGTTCACATGATTTAAGCTGTTCAGTAGAAGCATGCTGGAGTTCAGAAAACTGAAACCCAAACCTGACTGCTGGTCGCAACAAAATATCAACTGTTAATGGTGTGAAGTTCCTCAAGCTGCTCTGTGCAACTGCTCAGCTAACAGTGACAACTGAATGACAGCAGACCACATCCAGAAACAATCAAGAAATGGGTTCAAATTGTTTCCAACATGTATTCAGAAGAAGTCAGCAACTCAACAAAGTTTGATTTTAGAGTGTATTCAGCAGTCCAAAAAAGGAACTAAAACCATTTTTTTCAAGAAGGCATATCTCCGACACGCTCCAGTAACCGAGAATGTCCCTAACCATTACATCATACCTAACCCTAACCCAAAACTCAATTCACACCTTGGTCCTGAATGTAATCCCAACCCCAAAAGCAGCATTTTTGGGTCAAAACTGGGTTTTTGGATCAGCGATTTCTGGGTCCTCATAAGAAGCAACAGGTCCTTATGAGCTCCTTATTCTGTAATACTTTGTATTTTGTAATACAAGGTATTATAGAAGCATGCACACACACATGCACGCAACTGCAGTAAGGTACTCCACCTATAACACCATGGTGTGTAAGAAAACAGATATTTTTTTATTGTAAAGTTAAAACATTAACTTTAAAGGTTGATTCGCTCAAATTAGAAGTAAACCAGGAGTGATCAATACGTGAATATCGATCTACCGGTCGATCGCAGGAAGGTTTTGAGTCGATCTCGGCAGCCAGTGACAAACTAAAGGCCGTCAGGACGCTGAGACCAGAACTTCCTCTTCTAACAGCCTTATCAAAAATATTCACCAAGATCCAAAATGTTTGTAGCTTCATTAAAGAATAATATATATTTTTTAAATCAACAAAGCATTTAAAATGAATAATCTCAGTAATTATTGTTTCAACAGATCTAAAGATATTTCATCTTTAAAATTTGAGGGACAACTTAAGAGTCCTAGTCTAACTGTTCCACAGAAAAAAAAAACAACTATCTTGTTCACCACTTTCATTCAGCTACAATTATGCAATTATTCCATTGCATTTATTGGAAGAATAATTTTGTTGCGAAACTAAAGACAACGGAAACAATGAAAGAAAAATCAATAGCATTAGGAGACAGATACTCAGGAAATAAATTTGTGGTCAGTGCAAGATGATAGTAGGAGAAAATGTAAACAAACTGTCATGTCCTCCCAGCCGAGCCAACAGGAAATATTTCATAAAAGCCAAAAAAAAAAAAAAAAAAAAATAAAAAAAGAGATGAAATTTATAGAAGGAAGCCTACCGCATCATTTTCCCTCTCATAAAAGCAGATGTATCTGTTGAGGATTTCAATGAAAAGCTGGACTTGCAATGATGAATCCATGCACTGGTTGGCAATCTTCAGGGCTTTCTTTAGACATTCCATCACCCGTTTCCCATCACGTATCTAAAGAAAAACAAACAATAGATAATCAACACAAGTGAATGGAGACCAAAGGCATTTTTACCTAGTATATTGGTTTAAATGTTTACTACATATGACAGCAGAATATTTGAACAGTTTTTTCATGGGACTGACAGAGTGAGGCAACCATGTAAGTGACAAACAAGATACTTTATTTTATGAATTTTGTACAGGAGAATGTTCACAAACTCAGGCTGTTCAGAGTTGTGGTTTTAAATCTTTCTTGAGGTAGTTAATATCGGTGGATAAGATTGGCGTCACATGCAAGTATTCGCCAATCACAATCTCCCAAAATTAAGGAAGTTTGGGACAATTTGTTGGTGCACCCCTACATCATTAATTTTTATGCATTTGATTCATATTCTAAAAGAATCCTAACACTAAAGCCCAGTTCACACGACACGATTTTAGAAAAGTCGGCCGATTCTGAAAACGTGAGAGAGAGATCACACAGTAGCCGATTTAAAATGTAACGGGTTTGATCGTAGAGTGTGAGGTTTCACTCTAACACATTCTAATTCCAGATACGAAATCCCTTCAAATTAAAATTCTGCGCTACCACAGCTGAACTTAGAGTAAACAAACAAACATGGACAACGACGTTCAAGTGGAAACTTTAGTTTAACCCAAAAAAGACGGAACCAAAAATCAAAGCTTTGGATTAAGAACTGGAGACATCGCGAGCAAGGATTATATTTGTTGTATTGCAACATGGAGGTGAGGTTTTTCTTTCTTTTTATCATAAAAAAAATACAGTTTTTAATGTTTTCGGTTTTGTCGTTTCATTAACCGTTACCGTTTACATATAATTTTATAATTTTTTGCTGTGTTTATGTTGTTGTAGAATATATGCATATAACGGAATGACTGAAACATCAGAAACATAAGCAGACTTCTACCCATACAAGACTTCTACTTTAAGAGCAGCTTAAAGTAGAAGAAAGCATTTCCTGCATATTCGTTTTTAGAAAATCAGATGGCAGTTATTTTTTTCTCCCCAACTGACTGCAAAAGCTTCACGTATTCCAGCTCCTTTAATTGAAACTTATTGTATTGTTTAAACCTGTATTATGACTGCAGAATAAAATCAAATGCACCATTTCATCCAAAGATTGGAATGCGCTTCTCAACTAGATGTGCTCTGTGCAATAATTTTATAATTATCTTTCATTTAAAAAAAAAAAAACAATGATCCTATAGCATGCTGCTCCAAATAAGGATAAAGTTTCACTTATGGTTTTATGAGATCTAATTAAGCACATTTCATTCACCGTTGCAGCGGCCCCGACGTTCCACCGACTGGACCCGATCAGTCCTAACACACCACACACTACAGGATGATCGGTTCCGATTGTCGGAAGCGACAATCTTAGAACTCAGAACGTTCTAAGATTGTCTTAGAGGGCAAAATCGTGTAGTGTGAACTGAGCTTAAGAAATCTTTGGATTCTAGAAGAATCGGAATCTTATTCTGGAATCTTATGATTCTTATGATTCCAGAATTCCAAAAATGACATCACTGGGGGCTAGTTAGTTTAGCAAAATTCATAAAATTTCAGGAATTTTAAGATTTTAATTTGGATTTTAACTTTGTAAGATGAAAGTTATTCACAAAGCAACTACGGCCTAGCGTCAGCTCCTGAAGTGACAAACTTTTAGGAGCAGTGAGGAGGACTTTTAGAGAGCCTGAAGGCCCCCACATATTTGGGTGGACTTCAGTCCGCAGAGGTCTGTGAATACTCTACGCAAACTCTACGTGGACCTGAAGCGGACGTCCACTGGCCACGCCTGCACAAAGATCAATTTTATGACTGTATACACGTTTTTTGGTGTTGTACATTAAACTATCTGGTGGAAACAGTGTTAACACCAAGCTGGGACCGGGCTAAGATTGAGAATAGGGGTTACACAATTTTATATTATTTTAAAGTCAACATCAATTTGATAAAAGTCAACAGACTTGTCGCAGTGAAGTGAAAATGCTTAACAGCTGAATGCTTTGTTAGCAATATTCACGTAAATATGGAGATGGTGTATTATACAGAATTAAAAGAACAAAAAATAGAGCATCATCCCAGACTTCTTTATCAGCAGCAAAACAGAGAGATGGAGTATATGCTCATTTTGGATTGCTACACAAATTATTACATCGACCACAGTTGTGCTTTTGGAACATTATAAATCAAGCTTATTATGCATGGATCCCATCTGATTACTTTTAAAGCCAGTGCAGCCTCCTGCTGCTCCTCTGCCCCCATCCGCAGAAGGATGCTGCGCTGGCTCCAGGCAACGGCTTTCTGACTGCAATATGAACTGACATGTGACTGCCATTCTCTGTCCCGTTCTGACAGGTGAGTTGAGGCTTCCCAGATGGAGAAGAAACAGAGTTTGATGTATTCCTCTTTTAAAGCTTCAAGGTGTTGATATTTTCTAAGCCGGTAGGAACCTCTTGTAAGACGCTTGAAAACCACTGTGTTATCTTAGTCAACAACTGTTCATTTCTCATATTTGTTTGCATCAAAAAAGAAAAACAAAACCTCAACTCAAATCATGTTTGTGGTTGTTTGAAGCAGGAAAAATCAAAGTCCTGCAACTTTTAGATGTCTCTGCTTCAGGGAGTTTGAGAGCCACTGATTTAAAATGTTTCTACCCGAAAACCATTTTAGCATAGATTTGCATGTTATCATATTTTCTACAGAATTAGCAGGCATAAAATGAGACACTCACCTCTTCACCATTTTTGTCAGTGCTGCGACCTGACCAAAAGAGATGGGCACATATGCTGACGGCTCGGCACTGGTCTGGCTTCTTTAAAAGTTTGGAAGCAGCCAGGGCACACTGAGTCCTCAGAGGCTCGTGATTTTCCTCACTGAAACATCTCATTCGTTCAAAGGTGCCAATGATCAAAGTGATGGCTGCCAGCTGGGCTTTGGAGTCACTAATCTCATCCTCATACAAAGAAAAGGCCTATAGAGATGGAAACATAAGGAGAAAGTACAACATCCCGACTCATGTCAATCTCACATTTTCTGTCTGACCCAGCTCATTGTTTTAGTACAAGACTCAAACATTTACTCTACCTGTGACATGAACTCATATGCCACTGTTTCATGATTCTCAAAGCCAATTTCACCAGCAGCCAGTGCTCCCTGCAGGAACAGTCGCAGAGGCAACTCAGAAAGCTCAGCCTTGATAAGTGCACTGATAGTCTGGTGGGCAAAGGAAAAGATCTTCTGGCACTTCTTTTCCCACTTGTCATCCTAAAAATGGAAACATTTCAGTACTTCAATACCAACCAAAAATGTAGCAGGTGGGATGGTGGAAAATAAAAGTCTGCTGACCACTGATGAGTTGGCTTTATATCGAAATGCCAGCTGATAGGCAGCAAATACCAGAGGAGGCAAGGTGTAGCGGATCCTCTGGTTTCCTCCAGCACCAAAATGTTTCCGGGCAGTATTAAGAATCTAAAACCCAAAAATAACATTACAGCTAGAAAATGCATCACTGTTATCTTCATTGTCAGTGAACACCACACACCTCCCTCTAACACACTAAAACCCTTTGTAAAGTACAATACTATTTGCTCTTAAAACAGCATTTGCCAACAGACCTCTGGTAGGAAAATACTTCCATAACTGGCAGCTCACTACAGTACGACATACTATTAGAATTTACCACTCCCCTACAATAAACTTTAAGGGAAGAACTTACAAGATACTGCTGGTCAGGATCTTCAGAATGGAAAAGATGAATGAAGCGGCCAACAAGACTCTGCTCCTCTGCAAAATCTTCGGGGTCAGGATCATCAGCTGGCTGGTCTGGCTGGTCTTGTATCAGTGTCGAAACCAAGCTTAAGATCGAGTCCACCTACATATTCATGGAATTGGTATCAGCACTGGAGTCCCTCAGAGATGTGTTCTCTCTTCAGAGTTCTTCTCTGTTTAGAAATATCTACCATGGTAGACCCAGCTGTGAAAATCTGTGAAACTAAACTTAACATAAGACACCAATAACACCCTTGTCTGATCCTGTAAACAAGTCCGCGCATGGAAGTCAAGGTTGATTGGCTGGTCCACCTGGAGCTAAATTCGTTTAAGACTGTGCAAATGACAACTGACTGGCATGGAAGACCCCCCCAAGCCCGTTCCCTATTTGTTTACTTTGCAACACAGTCAGTCAGTCTATTGTGCTGCTCTTCAGAGTCTTGGGATACACCTTTTCTTGGAACCTGAGATAATCCTCACATATCTTTGTTAAATCTCTGCAATCCCCACACATACAGGACACAGACTGTTCAGACTTTTACCTTTCTATCTGTACTACACAGTTCTATTTGAGAAAAACAATTGGAAGAAAGTCAACATGTTCCCCAAAGTTTCACTCTGATGAACAGATCTGCTAGGCACAGTCATTTTTTATGAGCAACGAGAGGATTTTATAGCTCTTTTCTTTTTTTACCTGCTCTTCTTATTTTTTTCTTCCCAGAAAAAAAAATGTTTCTGCTTAAAATGTCTGTACACTGAGAAGAGCAAAGTGGAAGATAAATCAGTGTCATCCTTTCTGTGAACAAACATGGTCAATAAAGTTGATCTTGATTCTGATTAGCTTCCTATAAGAAGAATTAGAGATGTATGCATAAAATTTATGTTTATCACACATGGATGAAATATTGCTACAAGAAAGCTTTTATTCTGAGTTTAGGAAAAAGACAAGACTGCAGAAACTTAAGTATTTGTACAAACCTGTTCCTGTGAAACAATAATGGTGTTGGACTCCAGCGTGTTGCTCAGTACGTAACAACTCATCGTCTTGCGGGACTCAAAGTCAAAGTATTCAAAGAGAGGTGGGAAGTGCTTGAGTTGCAGCACCATCAGCACATTGTTGTAGGTATCCACTGGGATCTTCAAAAGACGGGTAAGTTCTTTGGACACAGCACTACTGGTTGCTATGCTACAGAATAAAAGAGGGTCTAAATAAGCAAACTGAAAACTGGCACTCCACACACATCAGTTCAGACTTATGCTTTTCTGAATTTGCCAAACTTACTGTTCCAAGTTGAGTTTGTTAAATATTTCTACTGTGCTTTCCAGAACTTTGTCAACATAGTCAACACGGTCAGGGTAGCACTTCATAGCCAAATTGATGAGAGACACTTGTAAAGACACTATGTCCTCTGATGGCATGTCCTGGCGTGACTGAAAAAGACATAATTCTGCAGTATGTTAAATGTGTACACCATACTGTTAAAACTCAGCTTGTTTTCTCTAGTCATGCACAAGATGCATATGTTTTTGCAGTTGCATGTGTATGAATTTAGGCATCTTACTTGAATAACAGTGGCCACTTGTTGAGAGAAAATGTCAAACAATTTGATTTCAGGTGGAATGCCTGGACCATCTTCTCTATGAGCGAAAAGAGCAAGTCTGAAAGAAGAAGCGGCACATGTTATATACAGCATGCAAAATCTATTTTAGATTGTTCTGTGTGTGACTCTGTAAAAATATGTTTAGCAATTGAAGTAAAAGCTCCTACATACTTTATTCAAAGCTTAAGCTACTTCATTTCAGCTCTTATTTAAAAACAAACAAACAAACAAACACCAGTGAAACAAATGTTTGAGAACATCTGGACATTTGCTGTTAGAATTCAACATTTACAATAATGAGAGTAATGTTTCCAGAACCGGTCAATCATTCAGTTTGTGAATATATTAACGTCAATTTCAAGATGCCACTTGTTTGTTTTAGTTACTTTGAATAAAGTACGTAGGAGCTTAGTGACAAATGCGTAAAAAAAAAAATTGCACCATTTTGTTCAAAGTGAGGAATCCACCTCCACTTCTCGATACCAAGTCACACTATTTTGACAGAGATCAGTCCACAAAATGATGTGTGATTGGTCAGAACTTTGAGGGCATTTCTGCACAAAACATGGCAACAATTAGTTCAATTCCACCATCTGGGTTTTGTATCTGCAGGTGAAATTAATACTGATTTAAAGTCATGTACTGTGGGAAATGAGAAGGAGAAGGAGGAGACTGCCGCAGTCAGGATGGATCTTTTATTGCAGCATCTTTGGAACCAGTCACCACTCCACACTGTGGTTTCCAGAACTTTCTCATGTTATTCTAATTTTATGGCCTGCACCTGCATAAGTCCACTCCAATATTCATAAGAGCACGAAAAACACAGAAAACATGAAGAGAATGTATGCTTAGATGTCTACAATTACTTGCAAGCTAACTATGTACAGTTGTCATGATTTCAGTATACAGCCATTAAAAGATCATTTGTTACTGTGGAAGGCTTAGCAATACAGAAATTACAAAATGTTTTCATCTATGATGAAGAAAGTGCAAAACCTTTGGCTTTCCCACTTTGAGTTAAGTGAAAGTGTACCTGTCAATAAGTGCAATGATGATGTTCTTAACGTTGACATGTTGATGCAACTCAGCACAGGAACGCAGAAAAGGATTCAAGGTTTGAAGGTGGAACTCATCGGGAAAAACCTAACAGAACAAGAGAGTTGGAAATGCATTGAGGAAGAGCAGACTCCTACTTAACAGAGCTAACAAAATCAGTTACACAACTTTGATTCATGTTTGACATCTTTACCATGAGAATTTATTTCAACAGCTACTGTTCCAATAAACCTAAATGTGGACCTCTCAGTCAGAATCAGCAACTCAAACAATCCAGTTTTTATTGAGTGCTACAAAGATATTTTAACTTACGCATGCACTGTGTGCATGTTTGAGAAGTGTTTTGCTGCAATTCACACTGAAAAAAATATAGCCAAACGCCTTTCAGCAGAAAGCCCCCGTTCTTCATTTGTTTTACCACATACAGACATAATCAACCATGCTTACAACAGTAAAAGGTAGCATGTCATGCAAAATACCTATTAGCTCAAAATGTAATTGTATAGCCCTAGCATTCACTATAAATCTAGTTTCCTTGGGCTAAGAATTCAGATAAATGTTCCCAAAATATGGTTTCTGTTTGCAGACACCATATTATCCATACTTACTATCACACAAGATGTTTCTACAACCTTTACTAGTGGTAAAAGCAGAATCTCAGAAAGAAATTCTGCACCATATACCTGAATAATGCACTCCATTAGGTATTCCTGAGCCAATGAGTCTCTGCAGTTCACTACTTGCTCCAGGACTCCAGGAAGGACAATCTGTGGACAATAGGAAAGACAATAATTCTATTGTAAAGCTCAGTAGGCATAAAAGGTACATGAATATCCCACTACAGAACAGCATAGGATAGAAAAGAACAGTCTTTAATTTGTTCCTCAGAGGGATAATGTGCAATCAGCACAATAGATACAGTAAAGCATGCATCATGTTTCTTGTAATTAACTGTTGCACTATATTGTATGGAGCTAAATCAATCTCAGAAAGATTCAAAAAGTAGAATAAGATCACATGTGTAAAATAAAATTTTTAAGCATACAACATAATTCACAAATGTGTACAACATAAATATGTACCTTAACAGTCACATTTTTATAATTTCTGTGTTTCAAACTGCACACTATGCATAGATATCGCCAAAAGCGTGTGCACAGCTACGGACGAATCGGTCAACACAAGGCCATGGATCAGCTTGCCTGTACTTTTGACTTCTAAGAATTTCTCATTGCAAGAAATCTACAAGCGAGAAGATGCGTTCGGGGCTGGATAAAAGCTGGGATATCTGACAACTGCAATTGTAATTCTGTGTCCAGGGAAGAAGACAAGCTCGGATATCTGAATATTGTCAACTTATCGAAAATACCATATTTCTGAATTGACCAAGCATATTGTAGCTTTCAATTACTATGTTAAATTTCTTTTACATTAGGTTTGATATTTTAAAACGATTGAAGCAAACAGTGATCTATTAGCTTTAGGTAACTAACAAGTATACTGTTTATACTATGCTGTAAAATGGCTCATTCCTGAAAAATACTTTTACTTCTTTACTTCCATAATTTTACTTCTTTAAAATCAAGGTGCCTACCAATATGGTAGGTGATAATGGTATCAAAAATGTGTGTCATGTTTCAGAGTGAAAATGGGTGAATGTGGTTCTTCGGTAAAGCCCCTCTAGTGGCCAAAATGATCAGAAATTAACTATTTAATTTCAGTTCATTTATCATGTTATTTAGATTGTGCTTCAGAGAGAGGTATTTAGCAGTTATTTAAATCACAGTGTGTTGTGATAGGCAGGAAAAGCTCATCTAATCTGATCTGTGCATTTGTTCAGCTATCTTACAAATCCTCAGTGGGAAACACTTCACCTGTTCTTTGTTTCAATTGGAAACTTCTCATCAAAGAGGTCAAAGGTCACATGTGGGGTATGCCAAGGTTCAATCCTTGGACCCCTCTTATTCAATATTTATATTCTCCCACTTGCTCAGGTTATAACAGAAAATAATTTTAGCTACCACAACTATGCGGATGACACACAGCTCTACATTACGATGTCACCAGGTGACAAAACTGAAGTTCTTATCTTTGGACCGAAACAGGAACGATCTAAAGCCAATGCACAGCTTCAGTTATTACAACTAAAAACTAGCGCTCATGCCTGAAACCTGGGAGTAGTGATGACCTCTGACCTGAACAGTATCAATACAGTTTTGCTATGGGTTGAAACGCTTCATGACCCCTCATCTACCCATCACTAATAGTTAGTTACCATAGCAATAATATGCTGCTATAGTAAGACTTTGAACACTGTTCACAAATACAAATTAGCAAACCGATTGTTTTTAGGTTGGCCAAATAAACTACTTCCCTGTCTCCCAAGCTGTTAAGAGGTGCTGATAATTTTAGCACCTAAATAAAATTCTGCTCATGCAGGGCTGTTCTGCATGATGCACTAAATCCACTACACAGAGATGCACAACAAACGATTTAATTCAATGCTGCTAATGTTGCTTTAGTAGCTCTTCCATTTCATGTTTGTTGAGTTTTTAATAAGCGCTACAGAAACTGTTTTGGTTGTTCAAGTTTGTGGGATGAGTTTTTCTGGTCCGCGTATGGCCACGCGCATCAACTCTGGTAACTGGTATTGCTATCTGGAATTTCTCAAGGTTACTTGTTTCTCAACTTCAATTTGAAGCTGCTGCTTTATATCATGTTTATCTGTTTCAGTATTTTGCTGCCACAATACTGGTAGCAGAATACTCATATTTTGGAAAATTATTCATATTAAAATTAAAATGACAGAAAACAGATCTGCTTAACAACAGAAATTTAATGTTCTCGTCCTGAACTCTAGAGCTTTAAACGATAAAGCTTGGATATTCTGTGAGAAAGAGACACACTGACCTGCTTGTACTTGTCCACATTCACACCCTCTAGTTGACTGAGGCGAACTAGATTGGTGCCCACCAGAATCCTAAGTTCCTGTCGTTCTTTTTCTCTCTTCTCTCGGTCTCTGCTGTGACCTTGATGCTGCATTCGAACCCACAGTTTGTTCATTTCAGCAAAGTTCAGAAGGACAAAGTCTATGGAGTCATTAATATCTCCAGTCATCTCCTCTGAGCCCCTGAGAAACAAAAACAAAGATGACTCAACACCTTTATGCCTCTTTTACAGCACTAAAAATTTGAGTGAGAGCTCAAAAATGGTGATGGTAAATATTCCAAAAGTGAGATGTCAAAATATGTCAAATAGAACCCAGAACAAATTTGACTTTGCAATTTGACGCCTTGAAACTAAGTCCGTCTCTTTAAGCTTCTCCTACTCTTTTCAACACTCCACCTTCTGCACGTCATCACAGCAGTGAACATAGGAATGTTTACAATGTTCCTACATGCACTGTACTGAGTAGTTCCACCACGTCTTTGCTAATTGGCGCTGCCACAAGTCTGGAGGAGCTGTGTGGAGATGCCGTACCCACAAGGCAGAGGTTCTCTGCGGGCAGAAGCTCAGCTGAAGCCTGCAACTCCAAGAAGGGGCTCAGTCGATTTGTGCCTAAATACTTGCCTGAGCAAGCATTTAGGCACAAAGGGAGATTTAAGGATTCTCCAAACACACATGAAAGAATCAAAGCAACGCTCCAGGCGTGTTTTTGATGAGGGACTAATCATAACATGATATAAAGCTTTAAAAAAAGGTCTAATTTACAGAATTCTCCCTTTAATAAACACAAGATTTCTTACTTTATTTACTTGAGTTGTAATCAGTGATGGCATAGTTACTTTCAAAAATTTACTTCGATGGGATTACTGATTACTTCTTGAAAAAGTAACTTAAATTACTGATTATTTGATTTGGAAAGTAGCAAAGTTACATTAAAAGTAACTTTCTTAGTTACTTTCAACTGCTGCCAACAACAACATTCTGCCACCTGTGAATATTACATTGAGCTTTCACAATACTTCATTACAAATTATTGTATAATAGTGACATCAACAATGTGTCTCCACTTATATCGTTGAACTGAAGGATAGATTGTTTAATGGTTACACCAGTAAAAAAAATCTTTAACAATTTCTGTGTTCTATAAATGGGATTTCAGACCCCCCAATGCCCCAGTGTTCAGGTTCTTTTTCTAACTTCGCTCGGTGTTTCACTATGGGAATCGCCTCAGCGTGACCCAACTACGGAAGCTCCAATGACATCACGTCTGTCCATGACAGACAGGTTGAGCTGTGACTGTGGCTCCACCCACCATCCAATATCACGGCCAACCTATCCCTCTCAACTCATTCTCGCTTTCTTCCCGTGTGAAGAACTACAGCAAAGCTCCCTCAGCACATTCAGGCTAGCTTGGCTCTGCTTAACGGTTCGTGGGCGTTCCGTAAGGAAGACGCCGCTGAATGCAGTACCAGGACAGTCCTGGACGGTGCTGGGTAGGTGCTTCAATAAGAAGCATTTTTAAGTTATACAGGCGTTTGAAGCAGCTATCGCGTAAAGGCGGGCTGCTTTAATAGCTGCTCTGTTTTAATTAATAGAGGAACTAACGTTTGTGTTGGCTAAGCTAACGCGTAAAGGCGAGCTTGGTTGCTGCATAGCGGTACATCGCTAGTATTGGTAAAGTTCAGCTAACGTGTCGCGGCGAGCGGACTTTATCTAAAGCCTTATAGCTAACGTGTTAGGACGAGCTATAATAAGCTTTCAGCATGGCTACGGCTCCCGCCCCCACCAAAGGGTCGGAACCTATGGTTAAAGAGGCTGTATCCCGCCCGTGCCCAGCGTCATGCGGGGCCGTCATTTCGGGCAGGGACCCACACCCTATGTGCATCGCTTGTATGGGCGCTAAACACGCTCAGGCGTCGTTGGCTGACCCTCACGGGTGCCAGCACTGTTCGTCGATGCCAGAAAAAATCCTGGCAAGACGGCTTAGGGTAGCTGTTGCTAACAGCCAGGACCCGTGCCTCTCATCACCTTCAGCTGTTGCAGCAGGTGAAGACCATCAACCGCGAGCCTCAAAAAAGAGCTGGGCGGACATGATGGAGGAAGAGTCCTCGCCCATGCCCCCTCTGTTTGAGGGTCTCATGGGGAGCGGGGATCTCGAAACGGGCTTGGAGGATACTGAGGGTGACGCAAACTCTGACCTCCTTGATCTGGAAGACATGGAGGAAGAGGAAGATGACGTCTTCCCGGCTCAACTGTCCAGGCCGCCCAGCGGAGCGGAAATTGCCTCCCCTGGGGACAGTGACCTGTATGATGTGTGCAGACGGGCTGCTTTGAAGCTGAACATCCCTTGGCCAGCAGCCCAGGATGCAGGCGGTACAGAACGCGACCTGTATGATGGGAAAAGACTGGCACCAGTCTTGCCATCTGCGAAACAGCTTTTGCCAGCTGTTCCGGCTTGCATGAGGGAAATGAGCCGCTTCTGGTCTAGTCCATTTAAGAGCAAGCTCCCCACTAAGGGCTTCTCTAAGCTGGAGATACAGGGCATGGGTGAGTTGGGGCTGGCCGAACCCCCAACAGTGGAGCCTTCAGTGGCTTACCATCTTCACCCTAACCGCAGATCTGTGTCAGCATCTTCCAGCATCTCGCTTCCAGGTAAAATAGATCGCCTAACTGCATCTATTTACCAGCGAATGTACAAATACGCGGGGCAATCAGTGTGCTCACTCAATGCAGTTACATTGTTGTCAGCCTATCAGGGTGAAATCTTGGAGGAGATGGGTCGTCAGCTGGACTCAGGGACACCAAACCCCACCCTTTGGGATGAGATATGTGTGGTGAATGATCTTATCCTACGCTCCTCCAGAGGTGCCGTTCAAGGTTGTGGTCGTGTCATGGGACTGGCAGTCTCAGGGGAGAGGGCCTTATGGCTAAACCTGTCAGGCCTAAGTGACGCCCAAAAGGCTGAAATTATGGATTCGACCTATGACCCTTCAAAAGGTCTATTTGGTCCCTCCCTGGAGAAAATGAGGGAAATAAGTACTCTCAGAAAACAGGAGGGAGAGGCTTTCAACCTCTGTTTGCCTCGTAAACTTAGTCAAACCCCCCCACCAGGACCAAGGCCTGGCTTTGCAGCTGCTGCAGTGAGAGGACGGCAGGGTGGATCTAAGGCTCCAAGAAGGCCTGCCACACAACCTCCCCAGCAAAATAAATCTGACAACCCAAAGCCATGGGGTAAGCAGTCTTTTGCAGCGGCCGCTGCAAAAAATCGTCCATCTTACCCCGGGGAGGGGAAAAAGAAGCGGGCCACCTAGCCCCGGTCTTTTTTCCATGTCTTCTTCGTCGGAAGAGAGGGTTTTCAGACAGCAGAGCAGGCCTTTCTGTCCAGTGTTCAAATTCTCCTGTGGTTCCCAGTTCACCAGGAGTCCTGTTAAATTCTCCCCCTCGTGTTCAGAGAGAGGAAATTTTGAGACAGACAGCACAGTGTTTTCCAGCACTTCGAAACTGTCCTGTAACACTTCACAGCACTCTGTCAGTGTCACCAAGCACTCTCCAGTGCCCCCTCACACATTTTTCAGTTCTGGGGGAATCAAGGGAAATAAAAGAAGCTTTTCTGCAACCAGGCATGTTGCCAAAGGCAGAAAGCCCCCCACAAAAAAAGAAGAAAATTGCAAAAATAAATCCATGTCATCCCCCTCTGTACCCAACAGAGGGTGCTGGCGCTCTCTGCATGAGAGCAGAGCCGAGCATTGCAGAGGGGATGACGTCATCCAACATGGTGGGCCGCCTCTCTGCTCAGGCAGGGGAGTGGCGCGCATGCGAAGCCTCCCCATGGGTTTTGACGACCATTTCCAGGGGGTACAGACTGCAGTTCGCTGTGAGACCTCCAAAATTCAACGGAGTGCTCGCTTCAGTGGCCAACGGAGATTCAGCACACGTCCTGAAGGACGAGATTGCATCCCTGTTAGCCAAACAAGCAATCAGAGTGGTGCCGGCAGAGGAGGTTCATCAAGGCTTCTACTCGCGCTATTTTCTCATTCCAAAGAAAGACGGTGCGTGTGTCAAACACTTACGTGTGCGTGTGTTAACACACACTATGTCGCTGCCGGAGGATTGGTTTGTGACCATAGACCTCTCCGATGCATATTTTCACATATCCGTTTACCCCCCACACAGAAAGTTTCTCAGGTTTGCTTATCAGGGCACAGCCTACGAGTATCAAACTGTCCCGTTCGGGCTGTCATTAGCCCCGAGGGTGTTCAGCAGGTGTGTGGAGGCGGCGCTGTCTCCACTGAGGTCCAGCGGCATCAGAATTTTTTCGTACATAGACGATTACCTAATTTGCTCTCGATCGAGAGATCAGGCAATCAGCGACTCTCGGGTGGTTTTAACCCACCTCATCAATCTGGGGTTCAGAATAAACCAGACGAAGAGTCGTTTAATTCCCGTGCAATGCACGGAGATTTTGGGTCTCAAATTAAACTCCCTCTCCTATCGCGTTACGTTATCGGAGGGGAGAACCCTGTCATTTGCTCAGTGCATGGCCCATTTCCAGCTGGGGAAAGTCGTTCCATTCAGAGTTTGCCTTCGGCTCCTCGGCCTCATGGCGTCAGTAATTTCCGTTGTCCATCTGGGACTGCTACGGATGAGGGATTTTCAGCGGTGGGTCGCTTCACTACGTCTATGTCCCCGCCGTCATCTGTTCCGCAGGGTGAGAATAACACCCGCATGTGTGGCGGCTCTCCGACCATGGGGAGACCCAGCGGTCTTCGCGGTGGGCGTGCCCCTGGGTGCAGTATCATCCAGGGCTACCCTGACGACGGATGTGTCTATGACGGGCTGGGGTGCAACTATGATGGGCAGAGCTGTGAACGGTGTATGGTCGGTAAAAATGGCACGGCTCCACATCAACATGTTGGAACTACATGCCGTATTCCTCGCTTTGAAGCACTTCATGCCTTTGATGGTTGGTCGCCACGTCTTGGTAAAGACGGACAACTCCACAGTGGTGGCGTACATCAACCGTCAGGGCGGGACCCGATCCATTCAGCTACACAGACTGGCCAGGGAAATAATTCTGTGGAGCAGCACCAAATTTCTATCTGTTCGTGCAACACACGTACCAGGAATTCTGAACAGAGGGGCCGATCTGTTATCCAGAGGCAACCCCCTTTACGGAGAGTGGAAACTGCAACCTCAAGTGGTGGAGCAGATCTGGCAGAGATACGGACGGGCTGCCGTAGATCTCTTCGCCTCAGGGGAAAACGCTCATTGCCCACAGTTTTTCTCCCTGACGGACCGAGACGCACCACTGGGCGTGGACGCGCTGGCTCACTCGTGGCCGGATGTGTTGCTCTATGCGTTCCCGCCTCTGAGTCTGATATCCCCAACTCTAGTCAGAGTGAGGGAACAGGGCCTGTCCTTAATTCTGGTGGCCCCATGGTGGCCATCGAAGCCCTGGGTGGCAGAAATAATTCAAGTTCTGTCAGCACAACCATGGCCCCTCCCCATTCGCAGGGACCTTCTGTCTCAAGCTCAGGGAGAGATTTATCATCCACATCCAGATCGTCTGGCTCTCTGGGCCTGGCCTGTGAAAGGTGGAACCTAAATGCAACAGGTCTCCCTCCAGAGGTCATCGACACCATCCAGAATTCAAGGGCTCCGTCAACTCGCTCACTTTACAGTGGTAAATGGCGAATTTTTGAGGAGTGGTGTGTGAAGAAACAGGCTATTCCTTTTCAGTGTTCGGTGGTGGAGGTTCTCTGTTTTCTACAGAGCTTGTTGGAAAAGGGCAAGGCCTTTTCAACTATTAAGGTTTATTTAGCTGCAATCTCAGCTTGTCATGTGGGATTTGGTGATAAACCTGTTGGGCAGCACCCCTTGGTGTGCCGTTTCATGAAGGGGGCACGACGAAAGCTGCCCACCTCTAGGCGTTTCATGCCATTATGGGACCTCACTCTGGTACTGGAGGCCCTTTGCCATCATCCTTTGAGCCTTTGGAGGGTATTGGTATGAAATTTCTTACATTGAAAACTGCACTGCTCTTAGCTTTAACTACTGCTAAGAGAGTAGGCGAGTTACACGCACTATCTGTTAGTCCTACTTGTCTACAGTGGGCACCGGGGTTCTCCAAAGTATGCTTGAGACCCAATCCTGCTTTTGTGCCCAAGGTGATGGAAAACATCATACCGGTGTTCAATGGTGGAACTGCTGGCATTCCATCCGCCTCCTTTTACTTCAGAAGGAGAGAAGAGGCTTAATTGCTTATGTCCCGTGAGAACTTTGAGGGCTTATGTTGACAGGACAGCTGACTTTAGAAGAGCTGATCACCTTTTTGTGTCTTGGGCCACTTCTCATAAGGGCAAACCTATCTCTCGCCACAGGTTAGCGCACTGCATTGTGGAGACTATATCTCTGGCATATAGATGCTCAGGGTCAGAACCCCCTGAAGGGCTGAGGGCCCATTCTACCAGAAGCATGGCCACCTCTTGGGCTTTGTTCCGCGGTGTGTCTGTTCAGGACATCTGTGCGGCAGCCAGTTGGGCTACACCGCACACGTTTGTGAGGTTTTACAGGCTGGATGTGGCCCAGTCATCTTTGGCGCACATGGTACTCGAGGTTGGCTCATCAGGCTCCACCTGAGTCCTGGATTGTATGAATTGTTGCCAAGCACGGCTTCGGGGTCAGCATGCAATTCGGGAGTTGGCCATATCTCCCATAGTGAAACACCGAGCGAAGTTAGAAAAAGAACGTTGGGTTACTTAACGTAATCCCTGGTTCTTTGATAACAGAGTGAGGTGTTTCACCAACACATCCCTTCATGCATGGGCACGGAAAGAAACCTGCTTAGAATGAGTTGAGAGGGATAGGTTGGCCGTGATATTGGATGGTGGGTGGAGCCACAGTCACGGCTCAACCTGTCTGTCATGGACAGACGTGATGTCATTGGAGCTTCCGTAGTTGGGTCACGCTGAGGCGATTCCCATAGTGAAACACCTCACTCTGTTATCAAAGAACCAGGGATTACGTTAAGTAACCCAACGTTTTGTGTTACGGCCCGGGGTTGGGTTACAGAACGCAGCGCACAGCTCTCCACAGCTCAGATGTCCCGGTGCACAGATTTGTGATTTTTATCTTAATATTAATAATCATAATGGTGTTACTAGCACAACTTTACATACTTTTTCTTTTCTTTTTCACCTTTATTGCACTGTTCATATTAGTCTTGATGTTTGCAGTTTTTTTGGAGCGTAATGCGAAGCTTGACGTCATTCACAGGTATTTATATTACCTTGACATTAAAGACACAGCGGGACAGGTCATCCAGGAAAATTATGAACCTAGCGGGCCTGACTAAAACTACCTAGATATCTAGGGTTCATGTCTGCTTATTACTGAGCCCAAAGCCCGCAACCCATTAAATCTTCAAGTGACTTTAGAAAAAAAAAAAGCCCAAAGCTGCTCATTATAATCAGATTTGGTGACAGAAACTAAAAATAGTTCCTGTTTTTCCAGCAACAAAATGTGCATCTCCCTCCAGTGTTTGTTGCTGATACTGTCGCATATCAGTCCCTCCCCAAGACACGTAGAGGAGGTAAAGTTAAATTACAAGAGAAAATAGTAACGCAAAGACATTTCGATAAATAACTGCAGTCTGACTACTGGATTTGAAATAGCAACGCGTTAGATTACTCGTTATCGAAAAAAGACATAAACGCATAACTAAGTAATGGGTTACTGACATCACTGGTTCTGATAAACAGATTAATTTATTTTCTCACGGAAACCTGGCTTTATCAAGAGTACTGTAATAGCATAAATAGTCAACTCTTAATTATTTCAATTTTCACATTGCGTAAATTACTGGGCAAACAGGAATATCAAAGATGATTGATATTCCTGTTACAGTACAGATAGATTTGCTGTACAATTCTATGCCAATTATCAGCTAATAGTCTTTCAAATATCTAATCTTTAGATTTCCTAATTACAAAGTGATGAAACATTTTTATTATCATAACTGTGCAGACTACGCAAAGCTCAACATGTCACCAAGTGACAAGGAACCCATTACATACTGAGTAGACGTATAGAACAAATCAATGTGTGGATCTGCCACAAGCACTATCATTTTAACTTGGTTGTCTATTGGCCCCATAATTTGCAAATACTTATCAGAAATGTATCATTTCAAAACAGAAATAGTTACAACTATTTTTCTAATTCAGAGACTGAAGAACAAGAAAACAAAACATATTTTAAACTAACAAGAAACTCTCATTGTCCTTTGAAATTTATTAAAATTATTTAAAAAGTACAGAAAGTGAAGAAAAAATGTAAGTGACTTACTCCACTTGTTCTCCATCATCTGGAAGAATGTTACGGGTACACTGCAGCAGATAATTTCTCAGGAAGAGACCTCTGAGTGGGTGTTGGACACCACGACACATCTCCACCAAGTCTTTCAGGATGTCTTTGCGAGACTGGGGAAAGGAGCGAACATACACTACGCCCACTGTGATCAGAAGGTAGCTGAGGAAGAAACAGAGAAGGTAAAAGAAGTTTTTGAATTAGAAACAGTTTGAAGATGAAACTATTTTTCTACAACTTGACCCATCAACAGTCCACTGTTGAATGATGTGCAGTGTGTGTGTTAATGCACCCTGCTCAGCCAGTGACTGTGTGTCTGCACTGCAGCTAATAAGAGTTTATGCAAGTGTTCCTGCTTACAGTGCATTGGAGGGTCAGTGGTTCAGCCTGTGAAAGAGGTGCTGAACTCGTCTCGCAGTCATACACCACGATGGTTCAATTTGTTTTTTTTGGTTTTTTTTTGGAAGTGACATGATAAATCAAACTCTGTCATATAAAATGCTTTGTCTACTTGCAGTTAGATAGAGAGCTGCGCAGAGATCAGAGATACTCTTTACATAGTGCTCAAGGAACCAAAACAGATTCTGAGGTGCTTAATAAAAACTCAACAGACATTAAATCTCCCTGGGAAAGGGACACAGTTTAATTGGGCAACCTTAAAAGCTATCATTGATAATTGTAAGTTACTAAGATGTATTGTGAACAAACAGAGTTCATACTTGAAGATTAAATTTACAGCATCAAATTGTGAATTATTCTTTGAACTTTTACAAAGTAAACTTGCAGCTTCTTAAAATCTTTATGCTGAAACCATTAAATCAAAAAGATCTGCATTGATATTTTCAATAAACAAATGTTATATTTCTTTATCTGTGGTCTGTGTTAAAATGTTAGCATTTATGGGGCCTCTGAATGCTTGTGGAACAAAGCAGCTGCTTTGTTCATTTATGAAATGGGCTGGTTCTAAATGTCATCATTAGATTGCGTTTTTAGATCCACTGATTGATGACTTCAACATTTAACAGAAGTTCAAATAATTTATTGCAACCAGGTGAAAAATGAGTACATATCAAATGTATTTTGAAAGCCATGTTTTGTTTTTGTTTCACCGACTGGTTGTGTTTCTTGTTTTTTGCCAGCATGTGGTGCTGTTTTTACAGAGAGGTCTAAAATGACTGGAAATAGAAAAAAAAAAAAACTCATTTATGCATCGTGGCACTAAAACGGAAGAGAACGGAAGAGAAGGACATTTTTGTTCACCGAGACCGGTTGGAGGAAGGCGACCATATGGCCACCTTCAGATGGCTACTTCCAGCAGGATAATGCACCATATCATGAAGTGCAAATCATCTCAGACTGGTTTCTTGAATAGTTAGTTCACTGTACTCGAATGGCCGCCAGAGAAACCAGATATCAATCCAATAAATCAGGGGTGCTCAATATGTTGATCGCGGGAAGGTATTGAGTCGATCTCGGCAGCAGGTGACAAAAACTGAACACCGCCATGAGGTGTGCTTAACGACAAAGACAGAGAGAGAGTAAAATGGTGCAACTGGTTTTGAGTTGATCACATGTTCAGGTTGTTTCACCTTGGTTGACCTTTGCTGTGGTTCATCACAGCTGCTTTAATTTCTGACCAATCGATAAACGACAAACTTGGACTAATGACCTCATTCATTTACAGTAAACGTGTCATAACAAACATCAAATAGGACAAATATATTTGATTAAGTTTTAACAAACAAATGGTTTCTACCACGATAATTATGTGAAATTAAATTAATTATATTTCAAATTCAGAAGATTTGCCTTTACCTCTGCAAAGCTCTTTGGTTCCTCCTATCAGTCTGTAGTTTCTCATATTGACGTCATCAAATCAAATTTCAGATCTACAATAACTGACTGACAGCTGCTGGCCTCAGGTTTGCAACCAGCTTCTGACTGAGAAACCAGTAACCTGCTCCAGTAACCTGTTCCCAGTAATCTGCTGCCAGTAACCTGCTCCCAGTAACCTGCTGCCAGTAACCTGCTCCCAGTAACCTGCTGCCAGTAACCTGCTGCCAGTAACCTGCTGCCAGTAACCTGATCCCAGTAACCTGCTCCCAGTAACCTGCTCCAGTAACCTGCTCCCAGTAACCTGCTCCCAGTAACCTGCTCCCAGTAACCTGCTGCCAGTAACCTGCTCCCAGTAACCTGCTCCCAGTAACCTGCTGCCAGTAACCTGCTCCCAGTAACCTGCTCCAGTAACCTGCTCCCAGTAACCTGATCCCAGTAACCTGCTGCCAGTAACCTGCTCCCAGTAACCTGCTCCCAGTAACCTGCTCCCAGTAACCTGCTGCTAGTAACCTGCTGCCAGTAACCTGCTCCCAGTAACCTGCTGCTAGTAACCTGCTGCTAGTAACCTGCTCCCAGTAACCTGCTGCCAGTAACCTGCTCCCAGTAACCTGCTCCCAGTAACCTGCTCCCAGTAACCTGATCCCAGTAACCTGCTCCCAGTAACCTGCTCCCAGTAACCTGCTGCCAGTAACCTGATCCCAGTAACCTGCTGCCAGTAACCTGATCCCAGTAACCTGATCCCAGTGTCAGGATCTCACTGAGGAAGAAACTGCATTAGGTTTTCTATCACTTTATCATTTCTGATATAACTGATGTATATTTATATAGAAAATGAGTCAATAGGGTTTCATTTACAATTTTTATGTCTTCGTGTCATGAGGTTGGTAGGTTTGAGCACCCCTGCAATAGAGAACCTTTGGGATGTGATGAAATAGGAGATTTCCATCATGCAGTCGACAAATCTGCAGCAACCACGTAAATGGTAAATGGACTGAACTGATATAGCGTTTTTCCAGTCATTTTGACCACTCACAAACCCATACCGATACGCAGACCGGTAGGCAATTTGAGGTTAAATGCCTTGCCCACAGGCATATCGATATGTGACAGGAGAACGCTGGAATCGAACCTACAACCTTCTGATTGCAAGATGACTACTCTGCCATACAGCCACTGTCGCCTCAGTACATGATGCTACCATATCAGTATGGACCAGACTCTCTGAGGAATGTTTCCAGTGCCTTGTTGAATCTATGCCACATTGAGTGCAAGTGTTGAGTGTAGGTTTGTTTTGAGATGCATTGTACCAGTTCATTCTAAATAAGACCTAGCTCAAGGTGTATTTTATCCATGTTAAATTCAAATTATTCATGTTCATAGGTCAGCGCCAAAGCATTTTTAAAAGACTTTCAAAGTTCCAATATGAACAGTGTTTCATTGACTTTTGATGACCTCTGGAAACATTTCTTAATATCTTTAAAATGATAGCGGCACAAACAAAACATTTTGCAATATATAAATCAGCACAAACGCCTAATCCTAACCAGCACAACGATTTTGTTTGATGTCGTAAAAGCAGAGGAGGTTGGTCGACCTTTTGATCCACAAACTTTCATTAATATCTGCGAAGCCAAAGCAGCACAAACAACCTTTTTTTGCTACACAAACATAATTAGTGTCTGTCAAGTTGACAGACACGAATTGTGTCTGCTTTGAAGAAGGTGGGGTCAGGGGCGTTGGTTGACCTTTCAGGACTTCTGAAATTTTGTTTTAATATCTTTAAAAAACTAACACAAATGTAGCTCAAACATTTATGTCTGATTATGTCTGATTTTAAGAATGTCTGAGGGGCAGGGGGCAACTTCACTGAGGTGCCAGTTTTCTGGTGTAATGCGAGGAGATGTAAAACTCTTCATAGTTGTTTTTTTTCTTTTTGTTTAATGATTAATATCAATGTAGACCCTGGTTTTGGCAGACCTAGGAACACTGTTACGGCAGTCACTAAAGTCCTATTTTGGAGGTCAAATAAATTACTACACGTCTTTCTAGTAAAAGACAACTCAAGACAAACTGAATTGGCAACCGCCATCGCTAAGCTTGATCAAAAATGTGCCATAAATTCCTTACCAGCATATGGATATTCACTTAGAAATTGATTCAATTTCTACCCGAGAAGCTGAATGCTACTTTCATAGAGTATGAATATGGCAACAAGACTAGTCATTTATTGGCACATCAGTTATAGCACCACAGACCATTGTCTTGTTAAATGCAGATGTAAAGGTGCTTCGTTTACATCCACATTACTTCTTGCTTGGAGAAAGCCTGCTCTTTAATTATATCTGAGGATCAAAATGGTTTTGTCAAAGTACGTCTATTTTTTTAATACTGGAGCCTTTTCAATGTAACCTATTCAAAGCATTCTTCTGATTTACCTGAAATAGTCATTTCCTTCGACGCTGAGAAAGCATTTTACAGGGCGGAGTGTTAATACATGTTTGTGGTTTTGAAGAAGTTTGAATCTGGTGATAAACTTGTTTCCTGGATTTGTCTACGCTATGCATCCCCAAAGCCAGTGTCCATACCAATGATAAATACTCAAGATTATCTTCCTCTTGAACGTGGAATGCACCAAGGCTCCCTTTTGTCAGTTTTGCTTTTCACTATTGCAATTGAGCCTTTGTCCATCGCATTGCGTGCATCGCCCTTATTCAGAGAGATTTTTCAAAATGGGACAGAATATAAATTATCCTTGCAGATGATCTGTTCTAAATGTATCTAATCCTGGTACCTCTTCAGCCTATTCTTTTTCTAAAAAAAAATTTCTTGATTCTTTGGATAGATTTATTTGTGGCTTCATTTGGGAAGAGAAACCTCCTCGAGTTTGTAAAATGTGAAGATGTACCCTCAGCAGTGGACTTGCATTGCCTGATTTTTCAATCATATTTTTGGGTCCTCACATACAAAAAATTAAGTTATTGGTTAAAATTGTCCAGTTCTTCTCGTGCAAATCGGAGTTATTTTCTTGTGAGGATTTCATTATCTGGTCAAATTTTTTCCTCATTACAATCAATCCCTCTTTATTCACTAATAATCAAGTTCTTCTTAATACACTGAAAATATGGTTTCAATTTAGAAGGCGTTTTAAGTTTGCTGCTGCCTTTTCTTTGTGCCCCTTCACTAACAATCATTTGTTTCCTCCATCTCTTGCGGAACGATCATTTTCAGTTTGGTATGACAGAATAAATATGTACAAATAAATAAGAAAGCTAATCATGTCAGGAGTATTTTATGGTTTTGCTCATTTTTCTTACAAATATAATTTACCTGGTACGCATTTGTTTCATCATTTAAAAATGTGAAATTTTGCCTCTGAACGTTTCCCAAATTTCCCATTTCCAATTTCACATATTCCCGGAACAGTCTGGGGGGGAATTGTTGCATATTACCCACTTGAGAAAGGCTTGATTTCAAAGACTTACAATTTTATTTTCAATTTTAGAGATTGATTCTAGGGTCAAAATTAAAAATGCATTTAAAAAAGTTGTGATTTCAGCAAACCGAAGAGCTCTGGGTATTGCCATTGACAGAATTTGGTCTTCTTCCTCTTGTGCTTATCTGAGTCAATTCAAAGTTGTACATAGGGGTCATTTCTCAACATCTTGGGTTTCTGAGATTTACCTGGATGCTGTGGATATGTGTGATAAATGCAAAGGCTCTCCAAGTCATTTTGGCCACATGTTCTTTTTCTGTCCTAAATTTGATCATCTTTGGTTTAATTACTTCTCAATTGTTTCTTCTGATCTCAAAGTAAATTTGCTGCTATATTTGGTATCCTCAACTCTTCTGGAGTGCTAAATTCTTCTCAAAAGGATATTGCTTTTATATCTTTTATGGCTAGCCGTTCTTTATCGTTACACTGGAAGTCTAATAAAAGTCCTACAATATCAATGTGGGTAAAAGGCAAGCTTTTTTAAAATCCTGATAAAATTAAATACACTTTACAAGAATCTACAAAAAGGTCTTTAAAAAAAAATGGCAATGTTTTCTCTCCTATTTTACAGACTTGGAGCTTTTGCCCAACTGATGGTACTTATCATTTTGCTTTGCTTATAAATATGAGTACACATATGTAAGCTTTTTGGAGGTTTAAGGGGACTGTGGGGAGCTGAAATGGGAAAGGTGGCTTGGGCTTGTTCTCTATTTTTATTTTTTTAGCTGAAAATACAAAAAAGGGACTGAAACTGGTGCATTGCATCTTTTTTAATGCATTAGTTTGTCAGTATTGTATTTAAAGTATATGTAGCTTTAGATGTATAATAAATATTATATATTATAATTTATTTAGTTCCATTAGCTCTAATAAAAGTATTTGACAAAAAAATGGGTTGCTTGATGCATCATTTTTGATTGACCCAAAAACACAGCAAAAGCAGAGTACAAAACAAACAACATACTTTTTCAGATTATTACTCACAGTCTGGGTATGATGTTCCCAGCATACTGGACCAGCTCATAAAGATCTGCCACCTTGCGTCCCTTGGCAAACTCATCAGTCAAATAAACCTCGAGATAGTGCAGTTCATCAGAGATGGCCATGTCTGAAACACTGTCAGGAACTAAAGCAAAATCAGTCTTGTCATATCAACACAATATCTGGCCAATAGATTTATGTCAACATAAGTTTCCAGTACAGCAATATTAGAACTTTTTTCACCTACAAAATATACTTCCATAAGTTTTTATTTAATTAGGAAAGATCTGATACCGCCATCCTCCATTATGTAGCACTTTGAGCAGAATGCTCAAACAAATATTGTAATAGTACTATATGAAATCTATTGTCCTCAGATTGATGTAATAACTGATTTCAAAATGTTCATCCATATGACTAGAAAACCAAAAATGTTTTCATTTGTAATATACTTCAATGAGTGAAAAAGTAAAAGTGGGACTGTATGAAACAGTGAATTAGTATTGCATTGCTTAGGACATAATGCAGCTCAGTGCATCTTGTGATTATGCGAGGGTCTGAGGATGGGAAGGTAGGAATGAAGTGTGAGAATGCACGATAAAAATGTATGCATTTTCATACTGCTGGTTATATAAAAAAATGTAAGTCTATTTTACAGAATTTCCTGACTAGCTAATGAAGTTGCAAGTTATCGTAGCTCTACACAATTTTTGCAGAACATCAGTAACAAACTTTCATCCGTTATGTTTATATGGACTGTCCCTGTTAAATAGATGAATGTATAAAGTGCTGATGGATATAAAATGTTTCTACAGGAGCCTGTTGGGACCCAGAAATATGTGCATGTAGTTAAATTTGGAGAACAAAAGGAGAAAAATCTATTTTCTGCAATTCTATTCATCTGCAATACTTCAACAGATTTTCCAATAACATATCAGATGACACATGAGACTAGTAAAAGATCAACATTAATACAAATGTAAAGGATACATAACTCATAGTAGCTTTTTGGAGAGAGCATGGATGTTCTCAGTTCACCTAGCATGTTGGAGGCATGCTTCAAAGCATCCATCAGTTTGTTCTTATCCTGCAGAACACAAAACAAAACTCATCTTTGAATATATTGCAAAACTGAAAACAGCATACATAATTCAGGCTCTGTCATACCGCAAAAAAAGACACAATGATTATTTAAAAATATGTATTTTAACTTAAAAATTCTGTTTCAGAAATGGTAGACTCAATAAAATAATCACCAAACTGGAATTAAAAATCAACAAACTTGATCAAATAATTTACAAACAAATTTAGAAAATCTGTGTTGTAATTCTGAAGCAGAATTAAGAAGTCTGTTTCATTCCTGAAGTCCCGGGTGTACCCCAGGTTATATTTACAGAGCAAACAAATCCACTTTTATTGCCCACATGTGACCCATATCTGACCTTTTATGGCAGTCTGAACGTCTCAATTTCCATGTTTTCACCCCCAAAAAATCTGATCTGTGCCACTGTTATATGTGATACTAAATGAAATGTGTATCCAATTGTTTTTGAAGCATCTGCAGTCTGAACGTTAACGCCACATTTTATCTGACTTTTAAGTCATTGACGTTAGACAATCATCATAATTATGCACCAGATAAAGCAAGATTCAGTAAATCTGGACATAAACAATGGCTGACAGTTTTATTATGAATTTATGAAAGTAGTCCTCGTTGTGCTTTTCTTTTTATGTCTTAATTGTGGCAATACTGACAGCTCACATTGCTGAATAATTTATATTCTAGACAAAATATATTATGGGGTGTGGCGGTGGCGTGGGGGTAAAGCAAAAGCATTTTTTGTACATTGGATATGCATTAAGGGGTCAACAGCATTTTACACCATCCCCCAGAAATATAAAACTGGCCTTAGATTGAATGAAAGTCACTAGGTTCAACTTAATGTTTGACTTGACCCTAGTAAAACTATTTTAACGCCTATATCTGTGTAACAAAGATATGCTAAGGACTGGTTTTAGTTGCTCAAATGCCATAATTTGGAGGATTTGATTCCATCTGTTGATTTGTAATCATGCAGAAAAAAAATCTTATTTTTCTACAAATGCTTCACAATAAGCATAGGTAAAGTGAACATATCATGCTTTTAAATCCTTTAAATCCCTTTCATATGAGAGGTAGACTCAGTACTTACTTATCGTCTATATAAAGTAGAAATGCCTCTCCCACATTCTTTGATGTACGAGAAAACTTTTTACAAATATTGATCTTCATTAAAACATTTTTTATTGTTATTTGTACATTGGTAGAAATTTCATTTATTTCCAACTCAAGCTAAAATTTCACATTACTATTTCAAAGAAATCAACTTTTCAGTCTTAAAAGTCAAACACAATATTTTCAGTCTCAGATTCAACTGGCTGAATTTCGCCATCTGAAATTCAGCATCTAAAAATTTAGTGTAAGAAAAAAAGAAAAAAGGGCAGTAGGTGACTGCTAATGTATGCAGTCACCTACCTTTTTGTTTTTGTTAATGGAACCAAAACGCACTGAATTGCGCAACACCTTGTTGAAATAACAATTACTGATTATTAATTTTGAGACGTTTTGTTGATTTTTTAAAAGATATTATTCTTTAATGAAGTTACAAAGGTTTTGGATCTTAGTGAATATTTCTTTATTAGCCCGTCAGAAGAGGAAGTTCTGGTCTCAGCGTCCTGACGGTCTTCAGTTTGTCACCTGCTGCTGAGATCGACTCAACATATTCGTCCAACCACTTTCTTTTTTTACTCGACATGGTTAGTATAGATTAAAATATTGAGAAAGAAATCACACGACATAAACTATGACAGCAGTTGACAACTGCACACACTAAATTTCCTGCAGCACTGAGAGGCCAGGTAATGTCACGTGATCCTCTGTAGCAAGTGATGAACAAGCGGGGCGCGTCGTCACAACTTTACACTAGTGCAGGGGTGTCAAACTCCGGTCCTCGAGGGCCACTGTCCTGCAGTTTTTTGATGTGCCACAGGTACAAAACACAGGAATTAAATGGCTTAATTACCTCCTTCTTGTGTAGATCAGTTCTCCAGAGCCTTAATGACCTAATTATTCTATTCAGGTGGTGCAGCAGAGGCACATCTAAAAGTTGCAGGACACCGGCGCTCGAGGACTGGATGTTGACACCCCTGCACTAGTGTCTTCTCCTCCGCGGCAGAGGCTCCGCCGAACCCCTGAGGCCCACTCATCGATCCCCTGGGGTTCGATCAAACCCAGGGTAAGAACTACTGTTTTAGAGGCAGTGTAAAGGCAACATCTCCTCTGAACATTGAATGCCATGTTACAAGTTTTCTGTGTTTAGTTCAACATTTACCTATACATTGTTTGAGTATAGACAATCAGAAAATTAATGAACTATTTCTCTAAATTTCAACAACAGCTTCAATGCATTTATGTTTCATCTTTTTTAGAAGGACATGGTTTGAGGAAATCATTTTCTTCTTGTGAACATTCCAGGAAAAGACCTATTGTACAAAAAAATTAGAAAATAAAAATGTAATTTTCAACATCACCATGGAGATAATCTATGACAAATTAAGTTGTAGATTCACAGAAGCATTGAATAATTTAAACACACTTTGCTTAGAGCCAAATAGGTAACATGTAATACAGGTGTTAGTCAGTTCCGGAACTTTTTTATTTTAATAGTAAGTCAATTTTGACATCAAAGAGAGACTAGTCCTGAACTTTAAATAAGTTTTCCGAGAGATTTACATTGTAAGGTTGTTACAGAGCAACAAAAAGCAAGTAACATATATCATGTCATTTCAATACAAGTGAAAAGGGAAACAAATACAGAGCTTCATAATTCATCCTTCAAAACATAAAGTACCTTAAATAAAAGTTGTCATTCCCACATTATAACTATTGAAACTGTCTGTTTCAGACTCTCCGAAAACAACAAACAACCCAGAAAGTCATCATCCATGAGTTAAAACAGGTGGGGGTGGGGCAGATAGCAAGAAGTAGTATACCAACACTGCATGTTGTGTGATTAACAGCTAACTAGAGCAATGTTTTAAATCAGACTCCAAGATAACGTACCAAACCTCATGAGCAAAAAAAAAAAAGCCACAACATATTACAGGTATGTAAAAGCATTAAACGCAGTTGAGTTAGTGTTAGTCTCCAGGACCAACTTGGTGATGTTGACGTTCTTGCAATGTAAGCATCACTGCACAAGAATCACATTGTGTCTTACCATCACAAGATGGCGGCGCGTGTAGACGCAGCGGCTCGGAGCTCCCGTGTTTTCGTTTTTGTTAGCCTGTTTTTATTGATGTCTTCGCTCAACACTACTGGAAGCCTTGACAACTTATAGCAGATCAGAACTGTGGAACATAGGGGCACAGTTTGGACTTCACACACCCACCAAGCTGGACTTTATTCCTCCAGAGCTGCTTCGAACACCTGGGACTATGATCATTCCCCCTGCTGCGAAGGCGACGGAGGAGGCAGCGCAAACAAAAGAGGGGCAAGAGAGCCGGCGTGCGTGCAAGGCTACAAGCTAACCCTCACAGACCGGCCCTCCCCAGCCTCTTCCTCGCCAACGCCAGATCCCTCGTCAACAAAATCGACGAGGTGCGACTCCGAATTATCTCTCGCCGGATGGACAGCTGTGTGACTGTTGTCACAGAGACCTGGCTGGATGAAAACATCCCAGACTCAGCGGTGGAGATAACGGGGCGCGCTCTGTTCCGGGCGGATCGGACGGCAGCAGAGGCGGAGGTTTGGCATTGTATGTACACAATGCCTGGTGTACAGCCACACACTCTGTCGGCACATTCTGCTCTCCTGACTTGGAATATCTGGCGGTGAAATGCAGACCCTTCAAGTTGGTGAGAGAACTCTCGTCCATTGTGATCGTGGCCGTCTACATACCACCGCGGGCTAATGCTAAGTTAGCATTAGAGGAGCTATACTGCCTGATCAGCGGGCAGATGAACTCCAACCCGGAGGCGGCCATGATTGTGGCGGGGGACTTTAACCACGTGGAACTGAAGGCTGTGTTTCCCAAATTCCACAAGTTCATAAACTTTCCCACCAGAGACAATAACATTTTGGATCAGGTCTACTGCAATACCCCCGGAGCCTACAAGGCTGTAGCAGGTCCACATCTGGGCATGTCTGACCACATCTCAGTGGAGCTGATTCCTGTCTACAAGCCTCTGGCCTGCAGAACTAAGCCGACCACCAGAATAGTTCAGGTCTGGACTGAGGAGGCCTCCTCTGCACTTCACTGGAGTGTGTGTTCAGGGACGGAGCAGACTTGGAGGAATACTCATCGTCCGTTCTGTCCTATATTCAGTTCTGCACCGATGCTGTCCTCCCTGTTAAGACCATAAAAGTGTTTCCAAACCAGAAACCATGGCTGGACAGCACAGTACGGGCCCTGCTGAAAGCCCAGGATGCTGCCTACAGATCTGGAGACAGGTTGGCTTATAGCAGGCCCGGTCGGAACTGAAAAAAGGAATTAAGCAGGCCAAGCTCCAGTACAAACAGCGGATTGAGGAACACTTCATCAACAACAACCCCGAAGCATGTGGAGAGGCATCAGGACCATGATGGACTACAAACACAGCACTCAGCTGACCAGCCGCGACCCCACCCTGCCTGACACCTTAAACAGCTTCTTTCCTGCTTTGACACAGTGGGCAGCAGAGAAGCTGTACATCTACCCCGACTGGAAGAGCAGTACCAGCCTCTCGTCCTGCAGCAGCACCAGGTGACGTCCACCCTGAGGAGGATCAACACCCGCAAAGCTACAGGACCGGACAAGGTGTCAGGCCAGACGCTGAAAACGTGCGCCGACCAGCTGGCAGGAGTGTTTCTGGACATTTTCAATCTGTCCCTGCAGTTCACCATGGTTCCTGAGTGTCTCAAGTCTTCCACCATCATCCCTGTACCGAAGAAGACGACCATCACCAGCCTGAACGATTACCGGCCCGTCGCTCTGACCCCGGTGATCATGAAGTGCTTTGAGAGGATTCTTCTGAGGTACATCAGACACTTCATCCCTGCAGACCTGGACAGCCTCCAGTTCGCCTACAGAGCGAACCGGTCAACAGAGGATGCTGTCTCCATCACTCTGCACACAGCCCTGACCCATCTGCAGCATCCCAACACCTACGTCAGGATGCTATTTGTAGACTTCAGCTCAGCATTTAACACCGTCATCCCAGACAAGCTGGTGCTGAAGCTACTCAAGGTGGGGCTGCCTGCTTCACTGTGCCACTGGATCAGAGACTTCCTCACCAACAGGCCTCAGGTGGTGAGAATAGGTGGCTCAACATCGTCCCCACTGGTCCTCAACACAGGCACACCGCAGGGCTGTGTTCTCAGCCCAGCTCTCTTCACCCTGTTCACACACGACTGCGTTGCCATCCACCCCACCAACACAGTCGTCAAGTTTGCGGACGACACAACAGTAGTGGGTCTCATTTCAGACAACGAGACCCACTACAGAGAGGAGATTCAGCAGCTCACTCAGTGGTGTTCAGCCAATAACTTGGTGCTGAACACAGGGAAGACCAAGGAGGTCATTGTGGACTACAGAAGGTCCAGGAGGACGGGTCACACTCCCCTTCTCATAGATGGAGAAGAGGTGGAGCGTGTGGACAACATCAAGTTCCTGGGCCTCCACATCACGTCTGACCTCTCCTGGAATACAAACACCTCCCACCTGGTGAAGAAAGCACAACAAAGGCTCTTCTTCCTCAGGAAACTGAGACGGGCTGGACTTTCTTCACGGCTGCTCGTGAACTTTTACAGGGCGACGATCGAGAGCGTCCTCTGCCTCAACGTGACTGTGTGGTATGGTGGCTGCACAGCACTGGAGAGGAAAACAACTGACACGGGTGGTGAGAACAGCACAAGGCATTGTGGGATGCCCCCTCCCGGACCTGGACTCTATTTACATAGGCCGGTCAAGAAGAGAGCTGGATCCATAGCCATGGATTCCAGCCGGGCCACAGACTGTTTGTGCCGCTGCCATCAGGCCAGCGGTTCAGGAATATACGGACTACAACAAACAGACTGAGAAACAGTTTCTTCCCCACAGCCGTCAGAGACATTACTCCCTGCGCCCCCTACCACACATATCATAACCTCACATACACCCCCCACCCCCACACAGCCATATTGTTCTGCACTTGCACTGTCACATCATCTGCACTTTACCATAATTGGACCTGCTGCTTCTTCTTTGGTGTGGTTGAGTGCCTTTAGTTAATTTTAGTTGTATATATTATTATTATTATTATTGTGTGTTTGTTTATTTAATATTGTATTTGACTTTTTGCACGGGAGTTGCAATAGAAATTTCGTTGAATCCTGTTCAATGACAATAAATGCTATTCTATTCTATTCTATTCTATTTATGTGACTGAGAAACATGTAACTGGATTGGCTGGTTATTGGAAAAGAACATTCATTGATAGTGTATGTGACTGCAAGTAAACTTGCCTTTTTTTACATTGAATTTTTTGACAATACATTTCATATCTGAGACTAAAAATATTGTTTGAATTTTGAAAAGTTGAATGTATTTATATGCCAAATTTTTTAACACTGAAAACTAAAACTGAAAAACGGCTATTAAAAATGTTACCACTCTGAAATAGAAATGTGATTTTTTTTTTGCTCGAAATTAAAATAAATTAAATTTCAGCCATGTACCGCATTTTCCGGACTATAAGTCGCACCAAAGTATAAGTCGCATTTTTGAGGCAAATTTATTTGATAAAAATCCAACAACAAGAACAGACACTTCATCTTGAAAGGCAACAAAAATACAATAGAGACAACAGGCTGAATAATTGTACCGTATGCTAACATTACATGACACATGAACAACAAACTGAGAACGTTTGCAAAACACAACATGCTAGCACAACATATTAAGAGTTATTCAGATAACTACAGCATTACTGACATGCAAACAAGTTAACCAAACCATCCGTGTCACTCCAAATCACTAAATCTTAGTTCTCTGTGTCGCTTTTAAACAAGTCTGTTAACTCCGAAAGTAGATATGTTAATTTCCACACATAAATCGCTCCGGAGTATAAGTCGCACTCCCGACCAAACTATGAAAAGAACTGCGACTTTAGTCCAGAAAATACAGTAAACATAATAATAGATTATCAAAAATCCCCACATGCTCTGATGCAAGAAATCTATTTTGATAAATATTGACATTCAATACATCAAAACTATGCTTAGTGATTCTGAAGTCAGTATGTCAAAAGCTGTAGGAGTTTGAGCAGATATAATAAAATTAAAAAAGAAAAAAAATGGCATCTTTGAACCATATCTCCAGAAGATTTTTTTGTGGAAAAATCTATGTGTTTAATAAATTTCAGAATTTTTGGTCACTGCATGGTTTGGAGCTGATTTTTTTTCTTTTTCAGATTTCTATTTGGCACTGTGGATCAATTAGGCCAAACAGTGGCTCTATTCGCTTTATTATCATTATTATTATTATTATTATTATTATTATTATTATTATTATTATTATGTTTTATTGTCTTTTTTTTTTTTTTACACAAATTATGCTAAATAATAAAGATAGGAAAGAAAAGCCTATCCCTGTGATTCATGGGAGGTGAAGGATGTAGATTCCCAGGTTCAGGTGACGTGTCTGAGACTCTCACTGGACCCCCCTTAGAAAAAACTCCACTTACTCGTTTTTAGCTTGTTTCACTCTACCTTCATATGCAGCTTACAGAAAGAGTACAAAGCCATCAAATAAATTAAACTGACCAAGAACAGATGTGGACTATCTACAAGATGTTTTTACACAAAATACCCTTTTTTATCTACAATGTTAATAGCAAAGACGGTCAGATAATAAAAAATCCACAAACTTTTTTTTTTTTACTTAAAGAAATATCTCAGACTATGTACAATACGTGCAGGCGCAGGTACTACTGGATTTAGAATACCAGTCACTGAATTGTGAAAGTGCTCCTGACTCATTGCACAATTTCATTGGACCTCTGCAACGACTCAACAATTAAGTGGTCTACTGTTACTAGGCAAAATGTTTTTGCCAGCATGAAAAAAAAGCATTAGCCACACCTTAGTATAGACCACAGAGTTCAAAGTGAGGGGAAAAAGTAGAGGCTTATAGCCTGGAATTTACGGTAGTTTAATTTCATGCAGGGGGCAATTTTGATAGTTTGGTGAGTATTCCATTCCGGGATGTCCCAAATCCGACCCAGAATTTGGAACAGACAAATTTCTATCCCAAATTTGTAATTTCAGATGGAAAACAATATAAAAATATTAAGAAGAATTTATTCAGATAAAACAGGCATTCTCAGCATTTCACTGCTTGGGCCTCAATAAGCCTTTAAAAAATGGCTGATTCACAAAACTGATTAGCTGAAAGTCATGACTTCTTTAGAACAAGTCAATGATGTCATGTCCAGATATCATAGGCATAACATAAATGTCATGCCTATCGTGGGCATCTATATCATAGGCATGACATTTTCATAGACAAGAAAATGTCATAGGCAATAAAGACAGATGAACAAACTGAAAAATATAACACAAAAAGAATATAAAGCACCACACCAGCAGAGAATAAACTTACTTTTGTACACAATGTGTATTAAAAAAAATGGATTTTGCCAGCTATGGCCCCTTTAAGTTTTTTAGACAAGAAAAAAATGATTGACAGTTATGTAATTAAAACTTTTCATGAGAAACTGGAGTCATCCTAAGTCAATACTGGCAAGTCAAATCTTACAAAATCAGAATAGATTAAAAAAAAAGAGAAAACAAATGACATAACTAGAAATCATCATGCCTAAATCAGCTTTTCAAATACATTCATAGCTGTTTTTGTGAATATTTATTTTAAATTGTTTTTGTTATTTTAAGAAAATGTCACCTGTGGAGTCCAATGGAGGCTAGAGTGGCTTATTTTTCTATGCAAAACATTTGAAAGGAATGCAAAACATGAGTGAAGTTGTAAAAACGGTATTGTAAGCCGAGAGAAAAAAAAAAGAAAATCAGCCTACCAAGCAACGCTTCATCTGGAATGACTGGACCTTGACAGCCTGAACAGCTTCATCCAGAAGCTTCTCTTGTTCATCCTGAGCTGACTGCTGCGTGGTTGGCTGAAAAATACCACAAGTCATTATTCTCATTTCCTCTGCAAAAGCATTCGTCTTTTCATGCTGAACCCCACAACATGCCGACCGAGGCGATTGCCCGTGTCGCTGTTATGGATTCTTCACTGGTGGGGAGACCAACTTGAGGTGGCAACTGTGAGAGGGAGAGGTTTCTGTATAGATGAATTTTTTAAAAACACAGAACCAGGAAATAAACAATATGATAAGCTGAAAGAATTCCAACTCTTTTCAGAATACTATATGTTTGATTCCATAAGACACTCATTAAAATCTCAAGAGCAACTCACTAAAGAGACTTTTATTAGGCTAAACTGTATGTGGCTCTCTTTTTTTCTAAACAGTCTCAGGGTTTCCCCCTCTTGCTGCTAAAAACATCAGCACCTCATAGCTTCTGTGTTAGATTTAGTGAAATCTGGGAGAGGGGGAGTAGTTTAATTGGCCAACCTAAAAAGCACTAAATTATTATTTACTAATTTGTATTTGTGAACAAACAGATCTCAAACTCAAAGAGTAAACTAATAGCATCTGATTGTAGCTGTGATAACAACCTATTGATAATGTTCTTTGAACTTTTACAAAGTAAACTTGCCAGCTCCTTAAAATCTGAAATTTAAATGTTAAACAATTAAAAATATTTAAATTTATGTATGATTGAAGCCATGAATTCAAATTTTGCAGCATTGTGGTCTGTGTTAAAATATTATTGCCATTTATGGGGCTCGTGAAGGCCTGGTGGGCCTTGTGGAGCAGCTGACTTAATTTAGATTAAACAGAAGTGCAGATAGTTCATAATCTTTTTAATTACATGTTTTGTTCTGTTGTTTTTCAAACTACTTGTGGGTTTTATTTAGCATTTCACTGGTGATGTTTTCCACGCAACATAATTACTCAGAAATATTTTTACTTTTTCTGTCTACTTCATATCTTCTAATACAAAAACACTTGGGACTGGCAATGGGACTGCCTCAGCACCCCAAACACTGGGCTTAGCAACATTTCTGGGGGAAACCATCCAATTATTTCTCCTTTTTCAACAGGTCAGACATTTCAGCAGACACAGAGGACGAAATCATCTGTTATATATGAGCTCGTCTTCTTTGTGCGGGAGGTTTCATGGAGGGAAGATTGCGTGACACAGCAGAGAGCAACGGTTGCAAGGCTCGTTTAAATATTCAGGCGAAGTCCACGGTTTCAAAAAAGTTACATATTAGAGCTTTGAAACTCATTCTTTGTAATCTGAAAAGAATGTGGAAGAGAGGAAATACAAGTATTTTGTTTCACCTCCTTAAAACTAGCATGTGCTTGAATACCAGCAATGCAGCTAAGTACAAGTTTCAGTCACAAGACTGGGAAGAAAAAGCAGCATTTGAGCAGGATTAGTTTATACATACAGAGAGAGGAGAGATTTTTTTAACCAGGTAGTCATCATTAAGAGTATGCTTTTGCATCCTATAGGCAGCAACATAAAACAAAACTGTTACAGACATCATATAGCTACAAAAACAAGGGTTGAATGAGTTTTTATAAATATAGACATTCCACTCAATTTGTATGTGATTAGTTGTTTCTATTGCAAGTTTTCTACAAATTATATATTGGTATATATTGTTATCACAATATGCATTGTGATATGAATTTAATGCCATTTACCACATCCCTACTGTTCACTTAGGTTTACATTGCGACGATTCATGAGTTTAAATTGATTTATTCTGGTGAATGAGATTGTGTTGCTCATTTATCTGGTTATGCTCAAATGTTGTGATAACACTGACTGTTATTCTGTAGAAAGAATAGTTTCTAAACATAATTTTAACGTGTGGCATTATATATACGTCAAATGACAGCAAAGTTTTTTGCGACAGGTAACATTTCTCCAACAGGCATTAACGCAGCCATCTACAGTCTGCGGTGCGCGTAGGTTTCAACCAGATAAACTCGCAACCAGTTAAACCATAACACCGCAGAAAAATACAGAAAAATAATGTACAGGCAGATATATGTAGCCGTGCATTCTGTCCAAATAAATTTCAATTAGAAATTGGATAGGAACACAGACCGATTGTCCAAGATGAGGAAACCAACCCAGTCCACAAGAGTTTATAAGATCCAGCAGAGCTGTGGCTTCAGCTAATACATGCTAACGTTTTCTCTGACAGACTCAGCTTTTATCTTCCAGAAAAACACTGACCGAACAAACTAAGCATAAGAACACAATATCACTACAACATGGGCTAAATAAATCTGCAAACATTCAGACGGGATGTTTTAATGAGTTTATCAGCAGAGGTTAGCTCAGCTAGCTGATATGTGCGCAGCGTTAGGCCAAAAGATCGAATAAAGGAATCGGAAGCCGAGATCACCCGAAGCATAATTAACATCTGCTGATTTCTTCATCATTGTTTAAAAAATGTCCCTTACCACTAATGGTAATGTTAAATACAGGTCAATACTTTGAATTTAGATAGTGCTTACCATGATTGCAGGAGGTTTTTCAGTACAAGCAGAGACGGTGACCTGTCATGTGATTCGCAATGACGTCTCATCAGGGAAGGGTCCTTCTTCTTCTTTAGATTTTAACGGCAGCTTGCATTACTGCCATCTGTTGGATATAATATCTACATCACAAATTCTCATAATGATCCTAGTATGTTTTTAAAAAACAAACATTCTTCTTCCCCTCGCCTCCAATACTATTTAACTCATCAACCAGGAAATTATAATAGGAAATTTCCATTTCCTATTAAAACCTAATTCCGTTTTCAATAATATCCTTTGATTTACATATTTCGTACAACGAATAAAAACATGTTCCATCATTTCTACAGTATTACACCAACTCCATAAACCAGTAAGATGTTTCCCCATTTAAAAAATTGTGACCAGTTCTTTATAGTCGTCTCCTCCCTCCTGTTTATTCCTCTGATCTTTACTACACCAACTGGATTTTGTATCATATATGCTTCTATTTAATTCATTATCCCTCCTAATTTTCCATATCTTCTTTCCAAATTGTACTTTTGCTTCCATATTTAGATAACTTTATTGGTATATCAATATCTTATTTGTTAATAGCCTCTTTACCCAACCTTTCTGCTCTTTCATCACCCAAAATACCAACATGACCAGGAGTCCAAAATAATATTACATTTTTATTTTGTTCACATATTCTGTGATGACCAGCCATAACTGCATATAATATATTTTGATTATTTTTTTTCAATACTCAACAATGCAGATGATGAATAATTATTTACTATTATTTAATTTATATTAGTGTCCTCCAGCCATTCTAAAGCTAATGATATAGCACATAATTCTACTGCATATATACTGAGACAGTTAGATGTTCTTTTTGAAATATTTATCTTTAATTCAAGAATCGCTACTGCTATACTGGTTGCTTCATTTTTTGGGTCTTTCGAACCATCAGTATAAATTTACAAGTAATCATAAATTTATTTTGCATTTGATTATAAAATTCTTGGAAAATATCTGTTAGATTTCTTTCCTTAATATTTGATACTGTTCTTCTGTCTATATTAATATATTTCTATGTCCATGTAGGTCTCAAAGGCCACAATACTGTTGGACTAAATTCTTTCTTCTATACATTCAGTGTTTTTGCTCTGGCATCCCCAACCCACCCAAAACTATTACTTTGCTCCTTTCCTCTTTCCCAACAATTTTCCAATATTTTCTTAACTGGATGATTTTCATTATGTCCTTTTAAATTTATCCAATAATTAATCATTGTCTGTGGTCTTCTGATACATTCTGGCATTTCTCCAGATTCTATTTGTAAAGGACATGGAGTTGATTTAACTGCCCCTAAACAAATTCTCAATGCACTAGCTTGAATAACATCTACTTTTTTTTAACCTAGTTTTAGCCGCTGAACCATCCACCACACTTCCGCAATCGATTCTTGACTGAATTAGTGACACATAAACCCAGGTAAACCACTCATAATGTTAAGAACCTTTTTACTTTTCTCCATATGTTTATGTGATTTTCCCAAGTCAGTTTCTTATGAAAAGAAAAAAAACTTCTCCCAAAAAATGAAAACAGTTAACCCTTTCTAACTCTTCCCCATATAAATTAAGGGTGCTTCTTTCTTTTCTTCTTCTTCGTGTGAGAGGAGGGTGTGAGTGGAAGAGCAGAAGAAGGGTGAGACAGCAAGTGTTTGTATATTTTCTTTCTTTGGTCTTTTCCTGCTTTTCACTGGGGGTATTTCATGTTACTTGTTTAGTTGTGATTTTGTGTTAGTGTCTCACGTTTAAGGTTTTTTGAGTTCAGGTGTGGCCGTCAGGCATGCCTGGCTGGCCGGCATCTGAGGCCAGCCTGGTAGTTGGTGTTGGGACTTACTCCATGCTGACATGGACGAATGGCATCAAGGTGGGTGCTGGTTCTCCTGCGGTGTGGAGGAAGTGTGTTTGGCTGTGAGGGAGGTGATTGGACATGGGTCCATCAAGACTGCTTAAATATTTCAGGAGTGCTTGACTTATATCATATGATTGATGCTTCCCTAAGCTTTTACTTGTGTCTTCTCAACAGATTCAAAGATGTTATTTTAAAAGAATCCAAACTGGGTAAGAAGGCAAAAACACCAAAAACTTATACAAATATTAAAGTGACATTATGCATCATTTTAATCGAAATTGTTTTCTTGCTTTGGACATTATTTTCTTTAATCTAAGAACTTCCTGATCCGTAAAACCTGATACCTTTTTGTTCCTGATGTGATAACTTGCTGAGAAATAAAATAATCTTAAATTAATATAAGAATTTTTGATTTTTATTCCTCTCAATGTTTTAGTTTGCTGTAAAAATGTTCTCAAATATTCTACAGGGTACCTCGGTTCTTTACTGCTCGATTGAGATACAGATACCTCACTGGTGTCAGAGAACCAGCTTTCAGTGTCACTGCTATCCGACACCACCTTCCTCTCTGTAGCCACCTTACTGACCTGCTTACTGGCCTGCACAGCAGTCACCACATTCCTCCTTTTAATTGTTTACAGTGTACAGTATAGTAACAATATTATAGCTAGCAAACTAAAACCATTTATAAATATGTCTACATGTTACCTGTGATCATGAAGCAGTACAGCAGATTCATGAAAACCAGGTATAAAATGAATTAAATATAGCTTATCATAATCTTCAACAAAATAAAACTGACGAAACAAAACTTCCACAGGTAGAATGTAGTGAAGTCTGTGAAAGTGGTTCCAGATTTATTGGCTAGCTTAAACTCAATCACTGACACTGTTATTTGCTGTGATGTATTTGTGAATAAACCCAGCTCAAACATAAAGAACACAGACAGTATTAGATTGTAGCTATGGTCAAAACTATGATTCTTTGCATTTTTACAAAGTAAATTTTCTAATTACTTTATCTCTGCTGAAAGGCAGATAAAATGTAATAGCATTGTCATTCTCAATAAATTTTGGAGGAAACGTGCTTGTTTTTCATTCATTTGGTGTATAATCTATAAATCTTACTCAAGTAAGGGTAGCAATTTTTCATAATAAAATTATTCATGTGAAAGTAAAAGGACAGTGTCATAAAAGTACTCCTAAAAGTTTTTTTTTTCAAAGTTACTCAAGGAAATGCAATTGAGTACATTCATAATAATTTTGTTGATCATGGATTAATTTAATTCTGAGAGCTTTAATTTCTTGACTTGTGGTCCTTGACATATAGATTGAACTGTTTAGAAAATAAACCACCAAACCCACAAAACGCGATGCGTTTTAAAACTTCATCAATGTTCATTGATTTGAAGGCTTAGCAAATTACCTTCACTGTTTGCAAACCAAATGTTCCAGAATTTTTTCATACGAGTAGAACGTGCATGCATGTCACGTCCTGCAGGCGGCGATAACACAATAATATGTGGAAGTAAACCGCCCGAATAGGAGGAAGAAGGAGCCTTCTGAAGGACATGGCGCTGCTTGGCTCAGACAGGGGGTAATAAGGTCGGTTTCTGAGCAGGACCGGCAAGTTGGATACATGTTTTGCAGAAAAAAAGACCGTTTTACCATGTGGATGAACAGAAAGACTGATAGAGTTTTCCTGAAAACCCTCAGCTATGTTTTGAATGTGCTGAAGTTCAGCCCCAGCACTAATGTCCGCACGCAGTCTTCCCGTAAACTAGGACCATCAAGGCTGTCCTGGAGGCTCCTGTTCTTCGGTTCTGACCAGTTTGCTGTGGAGTCTCTCAAACTGCTGAATCTTTCCAGGTATCGGAAGTCTCGATGTTCTGCACTGAATCTGTTCCTGGTTACCTCGAGAGAGTCAGCTTGCAGTTTTCACGACCTCTCTAGTGTTGAGTCAACCGTTTTGCTCTTTGTGCAACAACCAGGCTCGATTTGACCAGAATTAATCTGAAACATCCCCGATTTTCCCCAGAGACTCGGAATATAATCTAAAATTTGAGTTTATCAACCTCAGTTAAGAGTTTACAGAAATCCACATGCAGTGATTCTTGAGATTAGGAACAAGACATGTTCTCTGGATAAAGCACAGAATTTGAATAAAAATATGCACAAAATATAATTTCTTCAAATAATTAACTTAGCTATATATGTTTTCCTGGTGTTTTCTGAATATTTGTTCATTTTAATCGATGCAGTAGGTGGATGGTGTCTGTAAAAGTCCTTGTCCAGGAGCAGAACTGAAAATATTGTAATGGTTTAAAACAATTAAAGAAATACTAAAATAATATCTTATAACAATTAAGTACAAGTTTTCAACTGCATAATTATAGAAGTATCAATAAGTTGAATTAAAAATATTTTTTTATATTTTCCAACAATTGAAATTGTGTCCCTGGTTTTTGTCAACAACGTCAGACTTTTTTAAAAAATTGGATATACCAGAATAACGATGACAATCTCAAACAACATGTCAATAACAAACATTAGCACAACAAATATCACAACTCCTGCTGTTAACAGAGCCTTATGAATACAGGGACTAGAACAAAGTACTAAAATTAGTGGGAAAATAATAACAAGAAATAATGATTACTATCCTCCCACAGTACAAAAAAACATGACTTTCAGGTAAATTGGTCTTTCTAAATTCTCCCGAGGTGTGAGCGTATTTGTCTTGTCTGTCTCCGTTTGCCCTGTAGTGTGACTCAGTGAAAGTGTTGACAAATCTCACTTAAATGTGCAGTTAATTCTTTTTAATGTATTTTACATAAATGGACTGCATCAAGTCTTTCTTTTCACTCACTAGTTCGTCACCTCTGTCTGTTCTGTGTCAACTCCGTCATGCACTGTCAACTCTGTCAGATGGACTTATTTTTTGTTTTAAATAATATTTCTTTAATTTCTTAAAAAACATTTGTCTATAAAACTGAGTAAAATATCACTAATAGGGCCATTAAAATAATTTAATATTTATTTTTGTCAGATGGTGTTGACAAAGTTCTGGGTCAGGCCCATTAAAAATGTAATAAAAAAAAATAGCACCTGCACCTTATCATCTTCAGAGTTCCAAAACATTGCCATATTTGAATACATAAGCTTGATGAATAATTACCTATGATAATTTAAAGCCATTTTGTCCATAATCTCAAGAATCACTGCATTTATAATTAGTTTGCTTCAGGTTGCTGTGCTTAAAAAAATCTGGAGCAGCTTTTATCCTGTAGATTGTGTAGTTAAATATTTGATTAGTTCAAGAAATGCATTTCACTTGTTATATTTAATACAAAGACTGCAAAATTAAAAACTGCAAAAAAAAAGTCATGCAACAAATTATTTACCTTTTTTGTGAGGGTGAGCTTTAGAAATTTGACAAATGGAAACTGAGATCTCCTTTTTTATTTAAATAGATGAGTTTAAATTAAATTAATCTGCGACAGACTGGCGACCTGTCCAGGGAGTAACCCGTCTCTCGCCTGAATCGTTAGCCGGAGATAGGCACCAGCACCCCTCCCAACCCCACAAGACAAGGGTGTTAGAAAATGCTTTAAATTATCCATCCATCCATCCATGGATGGATGGATGGATGGATGGATGGATGGAAATGATAATTTAAAGCAGTCCAGGACAGAAAAACAACAGCTGCAATTTCATACAGAAAGTTAGGCTCATAGGAATGTGTTCAACGTGGCCTATGAAAGAAAGCTCAAATTTCTCTTGAATGCTCCCCCAAAATGCTGCTGCCTAGTTCATTTTTTGCAGAGATTCTATCATTTATATCCAATACCGTTAATTCATTGTGTCTTTTAAGTCTAGAACAACAGATTATATTAAATCTTGTGTATATTATTATATTATATCAAACTAAACAAAAATACTCAATTATTATTTACTTGTGTGGATGCTTTCTGAACATGTCTGTGAGAACTGTGGTCCCACTTCAGTCAGATGAAGATGTAATTCATATCTTAAGAAGCAATACCCTGCCCAATCCCATGTTCAGATCTTTTTGCTCTGCTGCAGGTTTTGCTCTCCAAAAAACATGCACTATCTCAGTTTTCTTCTAAGCTATTTGGTATACAGTAAAATAAATTCATTTCAACTAATGCAAAGTTCAAATACTCCTGTTCTCTGCTTTTAATCTTTTTTCTCAGGAATTCAAATGAAGGCATCGTGGAGAAGCTTGAGGTTGTTACATTGCCTGGTGATCTACCTGTGAAGAGATTTGCTCAACAGAACCAGCTGGCACTTCACAGCTGGCCCCCTCACAATGTTGAGGGACAGTTTGATGTTGGAGTGGTGGTATCTTTTGGCCGTTTACTCCATCATGGACTCATTGACAAGTTTCCCTTGTCAGTATTTAGCATAAGTATTGAGTATTTATAATTAACCATGTTTGAACCCATCCAGCAATTTTTTTTACCCTGAAAGAGCCATGCTGTGGAACGTCTCACAGTATGACTGTACTGACATCACCCATTAATAAGTGCCCTTGTAACTACCTTAACATACCCTAAAAGGCATTATGTAGTTTTCAGGAACATATTATCATTTTATATTACAATCAAGTACCGTATTTTCCAGACTATAAGTCGCTCCGGAGTATAAGTTGCATTTTTGAGGGAAATTTATCTGTTCTTGGTGTCAAGATGACACCAAGAACAGACATGTCATCTTGAAAGGCAATAAAAATAAAATAGAGGTAACAACAGGCTGAATAATTGTATGGTATGCTAACATTACATGACACATGAACAACAAACTGAGAACGTGTCTGGGATGTTAGCACAACATATTAAGAGTTATTCAGATAACTATAGCATTACTAACATGCTAACAAGTTTACCAAACCATCCGTGTCACTCCAAATCACTAGATCTTTGTCTTCGATGTCGCTTTTAAACAACTTTTGTTAACTCTGAAGGTAGAATAACACAGTCCAAGAGCGCCCTCTTGTGGTGTAGTGTGAAAATAACATGTGTTATGTTAATTTCCACACATAAGTCGCTCCGGAGTACAAGTTGCACCCCCGGCCAAACTATGAAAAAGAAACTGCGACTTATAGTCCGGGAAATACAGTCCATTAAAATCAGTTGTTATAAAAATACTATGTAATAACATAACTTAATAGAAATTTGACTATGCAATTTGATGCCTTGAATTTGGCTAAGAGGTTCCTACTCTCTGACATGCCACCTTCAGCATGTCATAGCAACAACGTGACTCCCTTAAACCATTAACATTCATGCTTTCGAGCACTGGACTGAGAAATAGTTTGTATGATAAACTCAACAGATGCACAGTTCCAACAAGTGTTCTCTAATTCCATTAAGAATTCTGAAGGGAAATTAAATGTTGTAACAAATATTAATTCTAAAGAATAGGAAATGACTAAGGGGCAGACAGTATTTTATATCATAATGTCATGTTGTCAGATGATACTGTAAGACATGTTGTCAGATCTTACTTTCTTTTTTCTTTTCTGCATGGTATTTTGATTCAGTGGGATTCTGAATGTTCACCCGAGTCTGCTTCCAAGGTGGAGAGGTCCAGCACCTGTGTTCCACACTGTCATGCATGGTGATACTGTGACAGGAGTCACGATCATCCAGATACTTCCCAACAAGTAAACAAAAGGGAAACCTTTCTAATCATCTCCTTGTACTAATTATAGACGCAGACTAAAAAATGCAGTTCTTGGACAAATTAAATGTTAGCTTTTGCAGTTGGCCCTTTATGTTTGGTGGTAAAGTAGGAAATACAAATTAAAAGCCCGCATAAACACTGAAATTCAAATACATTGCAGAAAAACAATTTTCTCAAAACAACTGCTTTTTCCAACTGAGTTCCCACATATGTTGGATGCAGTAAATCAAATGTACTCCATCATATCCTGTAAAAAGAGAAGCCATCAAGTTTCAGAAGCATGTGGTATCATCATTATCCAGTGAAAGCACTTACAATTAAGCAGTCAGCAGTCAAAAGTAATTGTAATGCTAAAGGTGCTAACACAAATGTATTAATCTTTAAGGTTTGATGTTGGGCCCATTCTAAACCAGGAGATCCATCAAATTCCAAAAAACTGTACTGCAGAAGACCTTGGAGCTGCCCTGGCCACCAAAGGAGCACATCTTGTAAGTTGATGCAGCATGTATGCATGTAGTCATTTATTTCAACAAAAATATTGACATTGTAGTTCTACTTGGTATCTTTCAGTTGCTTGATACGTTGATGAAGCTTCCTGAAAAAATTGCAAATAAACGAGAGCAGGAACTGAAGGGTGTAACATTTGGTATGTGGATCTAGACTCCATCGAATATATAGTTGTTGTAAAAATTGTAAACACAAAGTAAGATCGCAGTGCTGTGATGTAAAAGATGAGACAATGATAAATCATTTAATTTCTTTTACAGCTATATATATATATATATATATATATATATATATATATATATATATATATATATATATATATATATATATATATATATATATATGACCCACAACTTGTTCATTTTAACTAAAATATCACCCTGTTTAAACTGGAAGAAAAGTCTAAATTAAAAATTTTCCAATTTCAGGATGTAAAACTGTCCACAACTTTAAAGTGTCACTGACACGATAAAACCACTTGCATGATTTAAAATATGAATTACTTTGCTGTCATTCTGCCTATACAAAAATTTCTAATAATAAGTAGAACAGTACCGGGCCTTTTTCATTAGGCACACCTGACCAATTGCTTATTGTCACAAATGTTGAATCAGCCAACCACATGGCAACAACTCAATGCAATTAGACATGTAGACATGGCCAAGACCAGTGGTCCCCAACTTTTTTATTAACCTGGACTGTTCAAGACTTGGAAATTTTGCTGCGGCCTGTCGGGGAGGGGATTGTGTGTCAGATAATGCTTCAGCATGTTGGTGTTCCCGCGAAAGCCTTTTTTTTCTTTTTTCCCCTCCCCGATTTTCCCTTACAACAATCTTACAACGTCCTTGCAGTGTGTGGTTATGTGTTGAATATCCCCTATCTAAAATTGGGCAAGTTCAACATTGTCTTGGCCCTTTCATTGCAGCCTGTGTTTTTTTATTTTTATCTCTGACTGGAAGCAGAATGCAGCCTGTTGAATGTGACAATCAGAAAGTGCAATGACGTCAGAGTGGAGGGGAATCCTACACAGCTGTCTTTTATTGCTTAAAACGAGAGAGAATGAACATTTGGTGTCAGCTTTATCTCAGCCAATGTCCCCCTCTAGGCAGGTAACGGAACCAAATGGAATGCCAGAACAGGTGTTGTCAGTTTTTCCTCCAGTAGCCTAAGCAAATGGCAGCATAACTTCAGAAATGGTTTAGGACACCAAAACTTTGAACTCAATCCATGGGTTGAAAAACATGTTTTATATGAGAATGTAGAGATCAACCTCTCATTCCTAAGACCCTTTAGGGATTATGATTGGTGGAGGTGCCCCTACACCGATCGCTCCAGTTTCTATGTTAAAGGTGGAAACTTTATTACTGTCTCATTTTATTACATCACGAAAACCTATCACGAACAGGGGTGTGTACAGCTTTTTTCTTCACTGAACGAGGTTTTCTTTGTGATAAAGATTGTAATTGACTCTTACAGCTCCAAAAATTAATACATCCATGAGTTGGATTAATTGGGAAGAACAAACCTGTGACCAAATTGCTTGTTTGTCTCGTGCCATTGGATCCCAGGTAAGAAAATAAGAAATTTAAGATTTGAGTGCATTTTATTGAGTCACCATTACATTTTGTTACAAAGATTCTTTTTTTTTCTCTTCAGATCCCTTTAAGGACGATGTGGATGGGAAAAACTATAAAACTTTTGGATTTTGTTGGAAAATTTTATTCTTCAGGTAACTTATGTCATATGATTGTATTTGACTAAATCCCTTTTCATAAGATGTCTGTTTTGAAGCAAAATTGCCTATTGACAATTTATTGTATTTTGTGGACTATAGAGTGCACCTCACTATGAGCGCACCCACAAATTTTTTTTATTTTAAAAACTGGAAGCGTACATATATAAACCACACTGGGCTATATGCCGCTGGTATCGCCGTCGCTCTTGGTTTTCCACAAGGAAAAGCAGCCCTCTGCTGCAGAGGGCTGCTGCAGAGGGCTGCAGGAGGGCTGCAGCAGAGGGCTGTGTCCTTAATAAATGTGCGATATGTTTCCATATCTTCAACGCTTAACCGTGGATTCATTCACACAGAGCTTCCGTGCAGCATCTGTACTGCCAGATTGATAGTCTTCAACTTAAAAGTGGCATCATATGAACTTCATGTGATTTTCGTGATGAGGGGGTATGGGTTTGAAAACATTTCTCCGTTGTGCTCGCTGCTAGCTTGTGGTTGTTCTGAATGAAAATCAGCACTTTCTTCTTTGATTTCCAATTTTGACTCCCATTGATTCATTTCCTGCTAACGACCCTCTGGTGGTTGAAGAAAAATTCACAGAAAAGCCACACTGGGCTATCAGCGTGGGAAAAAAAGTTGCGGCTTATAGTTAAAAAAATATGGTAGTTTCTGTGATGAAATTGATTTACCCATACATGAAAATATTAAAATCAGATGTCATTGATAGCCCTTTGAACTAATCAAGGGGAAAAACTTGAAAAATTGTGGGAAAATATATGAAAAAGTGTGTTTTCTGTCACAATTGTGACCGGTTTGATAATTCAGTGTTTTTATTAATATGAGATATAAGTGCTTTTTTCCAAATAGAAGAAATAATCAAAGGTGAACATTGTTTCTTTATTTGAATATACCTTGCCACAGCACTACTTTAGTGCAACATTTGCTCTGTAAAGTGCAAATTTGACCATCTGTATATTCTAATCCAAGGTAAATTTGTGTGTGTGAGTGTTTATGCATAATTATATTGAACTTCAGTCAGTTGTAGTGTTATGATGTCACATTAACATAGATCATAAAGATAACATCTATAGTAGAGGCCTGCATTTATATTATTGAAAATTCTGAACATTCATCAGTCACACTGTCATACAGTAATAAGCTCAGTCCAGGTTTCTTCGACTCCAGGGTTTGAGAGCTCGTGTCATGCATCTTTTCTATCCATCTCTGCTTCAATACACCTGAAACAGGTGATTAGAAGGACTCTGGAGAAGTCCTTTTCAGATTGCTTACTGAGGAGGTCATCTGTTTAATTCAGGTGAGTTGGACAGGGGACACACCTGAAAGTTACAGGATACTGGACCCCAAGGCCTGGAATTTAAGGCTAGTTGTATGGCTCCTTCTTACCATTTGTTGACTTTGGCATTCTTCAATTGTTTCATCCCCTTCTTGCTTCCCATGATCTTTCTTGAAGCACTCAATGTGCAATAAAGCCTCGAATTTCTCCCAGGCACAGGCGGTGCAAAAGCAGCATCTCTGGAAACGATTCTTGTACTGACTGACCAGTAAGTCTCTTGGTCACATCTTGTCATATCTTGATGTGACAAGATTTGAAGAGAAGTGTTCATTTCAGATCTACTTCCATGATCTACTGACCTTATGCCAATCCTTTGCTTAATAGGCCACAACCCTTGAGAAGGTGAGCAAATCAGTTGTCCCTCCTGTGACACGTTTGTTAAAATAATATCTAAAAGGTAAATGGCCTGGACTCATATAGTTCTTTATCACCTCAAATGACCTGAAAGTGCTTTTCACCACCTTTAGTCATTCACCCATTCACACACACTTTCACATACTGATGGCAGTAAGCTTCCTTAGCAGACTCATACACTGGCACCACTGAGTCCTCTGACTACCACCGACAGGCATGGCATGGCATGGTGGGTGGATTGTGGCAGGGCCACAATGACTGACGCAGTCAAAGTGGGAGTTCCAGCATGCAACCCACCGGTTACAAGATAAATGCCTATCTCTTAAGCTACAGTCATGTGCTCAATGATCTATTTGACGTCAGTCTCTGTGTAGTTCTTAGTCATTTTTGTTTCCACTGTCAAAATATTATCTTTCTAGTGGACCAGCGGTTTGTCATCTTGTGTCATATAATTACAGTTATACAGTGGCCTTGTTGTATCAAGTCTAATGCAGCATACTGACTCACTATAAATTCTACTTCAATCTGAGACCGAATCAGTTTTTTGATCAAAATTATATTGATTTATCTATGCCGTTTTGTACCAGTTTGGAATAATAATTGGGACATGGCTTAAAATGGTAGGATATTCCTGTTTTTCTATAACAAGCATCTTATATGTACTTATATTCCAATGTCGTGATAGAGATTAGATGTCTATAAAAGCCTCTGGTCAGACACTTGTATAAAAGCACCCTAACAATCCTACAGTAGCACAGAACCACTGTTCTTGAAGGAGATATGTTATGTGAATGTTTGGATTTTGTGGATGTGCATTGGAGGTGATTGTAAATTACTTCAGTATTGACTTGTAGTTTTCATTTGTCACACAGATGACAGGAATCAAAAACCTGGCTCGGTATACTATGATAAGGATTCCAATACTCTGGCTGTCTGTTGTAAGGTATGTTTACATTTATTACACTCCTACTGCTTTATTTGTTGTCTAACTATCCTAAAGTCACATCTTGAAAATGTTTCTGTGTTATGTGAATTATGAATCTTCTTACATTCATATTGTAGCAGACCCCCGGACCCCACCCCCACACTCTCATCCCAAATTTAAATTGTGGCTTTACTGATTAACAGCCAGGATTTATTGGAATTAAACCACGAGTTTCACAGTAAGAGCTGCATGCACAAACACACAAAAAATAAGACAGTTAAAACTACAAATCATGCTCTTACAACCATAACATTTGAAAACTAAAAATAACGTTCACCACAAAAAAAAAATCAAGGGATTCTAAAACTATACCTAATTTGATTACAGTAAAGCAAATTCACAATTCCAACTACGGTAATCAATTTTAGAAATATCCTTATTTACAAAATAAACCCATCTTGTGCCTCTATCAAGGGGGCCGGTATTAACAAGATAAATTTTTATAACACTGTTGTAACTTGTCTTCTGGTCCTCTGTTGCCAAGTTGCCGATCCAAAACATGAACAGTAGAAGCTCTCTCATCAAAATAAAAGCATCAAATCAAAAACCAGAAGTCAACCATATTCTACACAAAACAAAATAAAGACAACAAATTCCAAAAGGGAATATAACAAATAAGGAGCATAACCTGGAGTTATTTACACATATATTTGGTAATTGTTTCCAGACGACTCCTCAGTGCCCCAAAAAACAATATGTCAACCAAAAATTCAGAAAAAAGGTTACAACAATTATTAAACAGATTTGAATGTTGATCAATTTTACTTAAACATTTTCTAACCTTTTTTGTTTATATTGGGTGAACAATTTATGATACTTAAGTTAAAATACATTTTTACGGTAAATTGGGGCGTGAATTGAGGTCTCCGGTAAGTTACAGTGTAACTTTATTTGTTTCCATATTTTCAAACAATCTAAAACAATCAAATTATTTACTTTACTATTATAGGAGGTATTGGTGCTGAAAAAAGAAGCGCCGGAAGAGAACTGTTTACAACACCACTTCTTTCAATAGCCTTCCAAGGGGGAGAATTTGCAGACAGTTCTTGAGCATCACCTTCCTGCCAGTATACCAAGGCCCTTGCATTCACGGCCCAGTAACAGTGCTGAAAGCAGGGTAATCCTAATCCCCCATCTCTCTTGGTTTATGTAAGTGAGTTTTTGATATTCTGTGGGCTTTAAAGCCCCAGACAAAAGGCAAAATTGTTGAGTCCAACGATTTAAAAAAGGCCTTTGTTAGAAAGATAGGCAGACCTTTAAAAAGATGTCAAAATTTAGGCAAGGACAGCATTTTAATAGCATTTATGTGGCCCATCATTGAGAGGGCGAGTGTTCTCCTTTTATCAACATCTTTCCTAAGATTATCTCCTTTTTCTAAAAGGTTCAGTTTGAAAATTTGTTTGGGGTCTTTTGGCAAAATAACTCAAAGATATTTCAGTTTGTCAATTATCTTAAATGATATGTTACCTAAGGATGCAGAAGTAAGGCTTGCATCTAATGACAAATTCACTCTTCTCCCAGTTAATAGTATAACCTGAAATCTCATCGAATGACAAAAAAAATTCTAGGAGATTTGGCACGGACTGCTCATGATGTGATACAATAACATCATCATCAACATACAATGAACTATGATGGTCAATGTTTCCCATTTGAATTGGTTTGATTAGGGAGTGTTTTCTAATACTAATTACGAGGGGATCCATAGTGACCACAAAAAGCAGAGGACTAAGGAGGCAACCCTGATGGGTTCCCCGATGTAGTAGAAAGGGCTGTTATTTGTCCTGGTTTGTGAGGATAGAGGCAGATCGTTGAGCATACATTGTTTTAATGCAAGACACAAATTTACTACCAAACCCAGACTCCTTAAGTACAGTCAGGATGCAAGGCCACGCCAATTGGTCAAATGGCTTTTCAGCATCCAAGCAAAGAACAGCTCCCTTAAACTTATCATAATTTTTATGATACGTAATGTTCATCAACCAACTGATATTAAAAAATGAAAACCTTTTAAGGACAAAGCCTGTTTGATCCAGGTGAACTACAGAAGAAATATGTTTATTTAGCCTATTTTCCATTACTTTAGCAAATATTTTAATGTACGAATTCAATAATGAAATAGGACGATAAGAAGAAAGCTCTGTCTCCTCCCTGCCTACTTTATGTATTAATGTTAGCTTCATACATAGTATGAGAAAATTTACCTGAATCAACAGATTGAGCGAACGTCGATCGGAGGAGAGGAGCAATCTTCTTGGCATATCTTTTATAGAGTTCAGTTCTCTATAAAACTAAAATGCCCTGGGGCTTTGGCATTGGGAAATGATTTGATTACATCAAGGATCTCTTCCACAGTGATGTCTGTATTGAGAACCTCTTGTGCGGCTTCAATCATCTTTGGGAGATTTAAATCTTTGAACCAGTTTGAGATATTCCTTAATGGAATCATTTGTGCTTTTTGGTTCAATTATAATTTTTCGAACCCTCGGGGAGGCCTGCAAGGGGTTCTCCAGGAGTATGGGGTACTGGGACCTTGACAGTCCTTGACGGACTGTCAAGGTCCCTGTATAGCCTGTGTCACAGTCTGGTCTGCATTACCGGCAGTAAGTCGGGCTCGTTTCTGGTGAGAGTTGGACTCCACCAACTCCACCTTTGTCATCGATTCTGTTCATTACTTTCATGGACAGAATTTCTAGTGTTGAGGGGATCCGTTTTTGGCCTGTGGGACTCCTGAAGTAGCTAATGGGTACCGGCGAGCGAAGCGACATGCGGCTCGGCTGGTTACTGAGGCAAAAACCCCGGTGTGGGAGGAGTTTGATGAGGCCATGGAGAAAGAGTTCCAAGCGGCTTCGAGGCGATTCTGGTCTACCATCTAGAGGGAAGCAGTGCAGCACCAACACTGTTTATAGTGGGAATGGTGTGCTGCTGACCTCGACTCAAGATGTTGTGGGCCAGTGGGCAGAATACTTCAAAGACCTCCTCAATCCCATCAATATGCCTTCCATTGAGGAAGCTGAACCCAAGGACTTTGGGTCGGGCTCTTCAATCTCTGGGGATGAGGTCACCGAGGTGGTTAAAAAGCTGCTCAGTGGTAGGGCCCTGGGGCTGGATGAGATTTGCCTGGAGTTCTTTAAAGCTCAGGATGTTGTAGGATTGCGTTGGTTGACGCGACTGCAGTATCGCATGGACATTGGGGGCAGTTCCCCTGGATTGGCAGACTGGGGTGGTGGTCCACCTGTTCAAAAAGGGGGACTGGAGGGTGTTTCAATTATAGAGGGGTCACACTCTTAAGCCTCCCTGGCAAGGTCTATTCAGGGGACCTGGAGAGGAGTGTGGTTTTCATCCTGGTCATGGACGAAAACCACACCAGCTCTATACCCTCAGCAGGGTCCTCGAGGGTCCATGGGAGTTTACCCAACTGGTCTACATGAGTTTTGTGGACTTGGCGAAGGCATTTGACTGTGTCCCTCTTTGAGCTCTGTGGGGGTTCTCCGGGAATATGGGGTACCGGGCCCTTTGATACAGACTGTCAGGTCCCTGTATGACTAGTGTCATAGTCTGGTCCGCATTGCCGTCAATAAGTCGGCCTCATTTCTGGTGAGAGTTGGACTCCGCCAGGGCTGCCCTTTGTCACTGATTCTGTCTATTACTTTCATGGACTGAATTTTTAGGCGCAGCCAAAGTGTTGAGAGGATCCGTTTTGGTGGCCTTAGAATTGCATGTCTGCTTCTTGCAGGTGATGTGATGCTGTTGTCTCCATTAGAACATGATCTGCAGCTCTCACTGTAGCGGTTCACAGCCACATGTGAAGCATCCAGGATGAGGATCAGTGCCTCCAAATCTGAGGCCATGGTCTTGAGCCAGAAAAAGGTAGAGCGACTTCTCTGGGTTGAGAGGTGTGTCTTTCCCCAAGTGGAGGAGTTCAATTATCTTGAGATCTTGTTCACGAATGGGGGAAGTAGGGAGTGGCAGGTCGACAGGCGGATTGGTGCAGCGTCTGCCGTGAAGCGGGCGCTGTACCGGTTCGCCGTGGTTAAGAGAGACCTGAACCAAAAAGTTTTTGATTTATCGGTCAATCTACATTCCTACTCTCATCTATGGTCATGACCCAAAGCTCATGACCAAAAGAACGAGATCACGGATACAAGCAGCCGAAATGGGTTTCCTCTGTAGGGTGGCTGGACTCTCCCTTAGAGATAGAGTGAGAAGCTCGGTCATCCAGGAGGGGCTCAGAGTAGAGCCGCTGCTCCTCAACATCCAGGGTGCTCTCTGGGGCTCCATGCCTGTTGAGGTTGCTCGGGCATCTCGTCAGGATGCCTCCTGGACACCTCCCTGGTGAGGTGTTCCGGGCACGTCATACCGGGAGGAGGCCCCGGGAAAGACCGAGGACACGCTGGAGGGACTATGTCTCCCTGGGGATTCCCCCGGAGGAGGTAGAAGAAGTGGCTGGGGAGAGGGAAGTCTGGGCCTCCCTTTTGAAACTGCTACCCCCGCGACCCGACCCCGGATAAGCGGCAGACGATGGATGGATGAAATTAAACGACTCTACTTAAATTACAAGCACTTCATCTGCTGGGGTCTGAACGCAGAGCCTCACAAATCCCTCCTGGTCACATCTGCAGAGAAATCAGTGCTAGTTCATCAGTCATTTAGATCTGTCTGATCCAAACCGATAAATTGAATTTTTTTATCCCGTGTTCTCATCAAACAGAGGATAAAAACCTCACTTGTGCTTTTAGGAAGATTTTTTTCTGCATGGTTTTGCTTCCCCGAAACGCCTGTCTCACTTCTGAGCACCGTTCTTCTTCTGGGCGTGGAAGGGTAATGTCTTCCACTTCCATTTGTCAAAACTGTAGGGGCTGTATTCCGCATTTGTTGTGCGGTGGACTGTGTATGTCGCACAACAAATGCAATCTATATCTATATATAGATATATATAGATATACATATATATATAGATATGTATATATATATATAAAATTCCCTTCTCACCCACCGCGGGTGGTTCTTATCCTCTGAGCCTCTACCAGAGGCCTGGGAGCTTGAGGGTTCTGCAGTATCTTGGCTGTGCCAAGGACTGCTGCACATTTCTGGACTGAGATGTCTGATGTTGTTCCTGGGATCTGTTGTAGCCACTGCTCCAGTTTATATTATATATATATATATAATATATATATATATATATATATATATATATATATATATATATATATAGAGAGAGAGAGAGAGAGAGAGAGAGAGAGACAGAGTGAGTGAGTTTTGAGGAAATAGGTTTGTCTTCTTCCCACTCCTTTTTGAGCTAAATGTATTTTTCTGTATGTCTAAATACAGTATTACTATATAAAACATGAATTTGATGACTCAATGGGTTGTGATGTAGATATATATTTTAGCTTGTTCATTTTTTTACCTACTAAATAAATGCCTTTTTTCCTTTATGTAGTTCAAAATAAAGTCATGAATGAAACTACAGCTGTTTATAATTCAGCATATATTTGTTTTATTTTGCAGGATGGTTGGGTGGCCTTTAGGACAGTTCTTCTCAACAAACGACTTACAGCAGCTGACTTCCACAATGGTTATTTGAATCAGACAGTCAAAAAGGACACTTCCAGTAAAACTGTTGAAGGACAGTTTGTCAGTCGAAAAGGAAGAACAGAAGAGCTTCAGACAAAGAGTTGGAGAGGTCAAAACAACCAATAAAGGAAGCAGTGACTTTGGAGGGAAGCGCTATCACCACCTGGTTTAGACGGCACTCTACCACCCCAAGAAAAAAACCCATTTTTATTCTGATTTTATATTTTTCTAAAACGTGAATGTGATATGTAGAAATGTATTGTGAATATGGTTATGAATTAACAAAATAAACGGTGAAATCTTGAGGAGCCTACCAGCTAATTTCACATTTTTTCCGTGGTAGAGCTGGATGATTGGTAACACAAGCTGCAGGCAGAAAGATCCATTCTGTGAAACTATCCAATTTTGACTTTTTCTGATAAAAAGTTATCTAAAAACATATAGACCTCTATATATATATATATATATATATAGAGGTTTATATGTTATATAGACCTCTATATATATATATATATAGATCTATATCTATATATATATATATATATATATATATATATAGGTCTATATGTTATATAGACCTGACTTATATAGCTGACTGGATAGCTCAATACATAAGGCATCAGTATATCACCCGAGAGGGCAGGGTTCGAATCCAGTCTGGGTCCTTAGGCAAGACCCTTCAAGCTACTGCCTACCTCATACCATGAGAGATACTAAGTTGCGTAACATGCCGGCTCAGACGTCGCCCGGCCAAACATGGGCGAGAAATGGGCGAGAGATGAAAATGTGGATCTGTTGGAATGCTACTACTCAAGTAACCCTAGTGAGAGAGGTTACATGCAAAGACTGGGGAAGGAATGGTTACTTCGACATCCCCAGTCAACACTAAGCGCTAAACAACTAGTAGCTCAATGTTCCAACATCCGCAAACGGCAACTGCTATTACAACTTGAGATTGACGAGATACAACACAAATGCTACGGCAAAAGGGAGGAACCCGGATGTCAGGACTGTGGGGACTTAACTACAAGTCCCCACCCAGTGAGGTGAAACTGTGTATGTCGCACAACAAATGCGCGAAATGAGCGAAACAGAGCTGAACGAGACAGCTGCTGACCTGAGAGAGAATCATGACCCGAATGACAACCAGGCCTCCCCGGCGCCAATTACAACGGCTGAGTGAAGTACCATCAGAAAGTGAGAAAGAATGCAGCATTGAGAACGATCCCTACCAACACCATAACAGAAACCAATGAGCTGATCTACAACTCAGCATCAGTGATCCTTGAGATACTTGGCTATAAGAGCAACCATGAGACCCAATACCCACCATGGAAAAGACGGTTAGAGGCTAAAATCAAGGTAACAAGGAGGGAAGTGAGCCAACTGTCAGAGCTCCACAAGGGTACAATGAAAAGACCAGTACCCAGAAAGTACAGGCAGATACCCAAGGGAGAATGAATCCAGAAGGATTAACCGGCTCTTCTCCACTCAACCAGCTAAGGTGTACTCTCAATGGCAGGGTAATAACAACAGAGCAGACCCACCAAGGCTGGAGACTGAACAATACTGGAAAGGCATATGGGAAAGGGAGGCGTCCCACAACAGCAATGCACAGTGGCTGATTTCTCTACGAGAGGACCACAGCAACCTCCCTGAGCAAGCCCCGGTAACCATCACTGCGACAGATGTTCAAGAAAGAGTCTCAGGCATGAAAAACTGGACAGCACCAGGGCCTGACATGATCCATGCCTACTGGCTAAAGAAACTCACTGCTCTCCATGAGCGACTGGCAGCCCAAATGAACCAGCTGCTACAAAGTGGGACTCACCCTGAATGGTTAACTGAAGGGCGGACAATCCTAATCCAGAAGGATCCATCAAAGGGTCCAGTCCCACCCAACTACCGACCAATAACCTGCCTCTCCACAACCTGGAAGCGGCCAAATTTTTTCCCAACCATAGCGGCCAAGATAAGCAAACACATGGATAAACATGAGCACGGCACAGAAGGGTATCGGTGTAAATACCAGAGGAGCCAAACACCAACTCCTCGTAGACCGCACAGTTGCCCGAGACTGCAAAACCCGACACACCAACCTGTGCATGGCTTGGATCGATTACAAGAAAGCCTATGACTCAATGCCGCATACTTGGATCATTGAATGCCTACAGATGTATAACATCAACAGGATTCTGAGAGCCTTCATTGCAAACTCGATGAAGCTGTGGAAAACCACCCTTGAAGCCAACTGCAAACCACTTGCACAAGTGTCCATCAAATGTGGCATATACCAAGGAGATGCTCTGTCCCCGCTACTGTTCTGCATAGGCCTGAACCCCCTCAGCCAAATTATCAACAAGACTGGCTACGGATACCGACTCAAAAATGGGGCCAACATCAGTCACCTCCTCTACATGGATGACATCAAGCTGTATGCCAAGAGTGAGCGAGACATCGACTCACTGATCCACACCACAAGGATCTACAGCACTGACATTGGGATATCATTCGGACTAGAGAAGTGTGGTCGGCTGATCACAAAGAGGGGGAAGGTGATCCGCACAGAAGGAGTCTCACTCCCACAACACTCAAGGAACAATAGCAGACATAGAGGACAGTTACAAGTACCTAGGTATACCACAAGCAAATGGCAACCTCGATGAGGCCACAAGGAAAGGAGCCACAGCTAAATACCTCCAACGAATAAGGCAAGTCCTGAGAAGCCAGCTCAATGGCAAGAACAAAATCCGTGCGATAAACAGCTATGTCCTGCCAGTAATCAAATACCCTGCTGGAATAATCAGCTGGCCAAAGGAGGAGATAAAAGCCACAGATATTAAGACTAGAAAGCTACTAACCATGTATGGAGGGTTCCACCCCAAATCCAGCACCCTGAGACTGTACACGAGCTGCAAGGACGGAGGCAGAGGACTAGTGAGTGTGAGAACCACTGTCCAGGACGAAACAACTAAGATCCATAAATACATCAGGGACAAAGCCTCAACTGACAATGTGCTCAGTGAATGTCTCAGACAACAGGGAACGGAGGTTGAGGTGCCAGAGATACCATCATGGGAGGACAAGCCCCTACATGAGATGTACCACCAGCAAATAACCCAAGTGGCTGATATCAGTAAATCCTACCAATGGCTGGAAAAAGCTGGACTCAAGGACAGCACAGAGGCCCTCATCCTGGCCGCCCAGGAACAGGCCCTAAACACCAGAGCAATAGAGGCCCAGATCTACCACACCAGACAAGACCCAAGGTGTAGGTTGTGCAAGGAGGCCCCTGAGACAGTCCAGCACATCACAGCAGGGTGCAAGATACTGGCAGGGAAAGCGTACATGGAGCGACATAACCAAGTGGCAGGCATAGTGTACAGAAACATCTGTGCAGAATATGGACTGGAAACCCCGAGATCAAAGTGGGAAACACCCCCAAAGGTGGTGGAGAACGCCAGAGCTAAGATCCTGTGGGACTTCCAGATCCAGACAGACAAAATGGTAATGGCGAACCAACCAGACATTGTCGTAGTGGATAAACAACAGAGGAAAGCCGTTGTGGTAGATGTAGCAATACCAAGTGATTGCAACATCAGGAAAAAGGAGCACGAGAAACTGGAGAAATACCAGGGCCTCAGGGAAGAACTGGAGAGGGCCTGGAAGGTGAAGACCACAGTGGTGCCTGTGGTCATCGGGGCCCTCGGGGCAGTCACCCCCAAACTGGAGCAGTGGCTACAACAGATCCCAGGAACAACATCAGACATCTCAGTCCAGAAATGTGCAGCACTCCTTGGCACAGCCAAGATACTGCGCAGAACCCTCAAGCTCCCAGGCCTCTGGTAGAGGCTCAGAGGATAAGAACCACCCGCGGTGGGTGAGAAGGGAATTTTTTTTTTATATATAATGTGTGTGTGTCTGTATGTTTGACATTTCCTGTTCACCCATGAGCTGTGAACACAGTTTTGTTAGGAAAAAATAAGACCAGCCGAATCATTGACTTGTGGTTAAGGGGCTTAGTTTGATATTCTTGAAATAATTAATAGATAATTATATATTTCAATACCCTTTTATGTACATTGTGTGATAGTATAATATTTGTCCCATCTACTTTAAAAACTGATGGTGAGATTGAGAGAATTACTTAGCACTGATCTCATCAAGTAGGCATTCATTAAACAGCCTCAAAAATAATTTGACTATTTCTTGATAATCAGTTGTTGCCCCAACGTGGTCCATTTGATCTACATTACTGTAATTGTTAATAATTGCTTTGGGCACTAATTAATTTGTATTTGAATCAGTCATATCTATTTTTGCGCAACACTACTCCACATTTGTTGAGTTCCCCATATTTGTAATAGTAACAGGCAGAGTACACTGAATAACAGGCAGTTTCAAATAGATGGGTCAGACATACACTCAAGTGGGTTGCAAAAAAAACTGGCAATTACATACCTATGATCTTTAAAAATACAATAAAAATGACAGTGCATGATAACATACAAGCTTGCTCACACTTATTCAGGAATTGGTTGCTGATTGAAAAGCAACATTGCTTCCCTGTTCATTCCATTTGCCCAGTCAGCCTTATCACCATCAATTTGACACTCTTAGTGCTTTTCTCTGAGGCCAGCAGATTCAGTTGCTCTGTCACACAAAGAATATGAACCATCAGCACTTTAGTTGTGGTGTGCACATGGCCCATTACTCTGTCTCGCCCTTGCTGTCCCAGTGTCTCTCAGTTTTCATGGGGTTATTTCCCCAACAACCACCCGGCTGTCATTTTTGGCATTTTGAACATCAGATACGTCCATTAGATGGATTTTTAAACGGATCTTTTTGATACAAGTATTGATTTATTTATTTGCCAAAATCACTTTAGAACCCCATCAAACTTTTGAGTCTCTGAACTCTGGTAACCTTAATCCTCTAAGTTCTCAGAGACATACAAGCAGGAATAAACTGTTTACTAATCGTCCCTGGAACTGTGCAGCTCCCTTGTATAAAAAAAGGAAGAAAAGAAACAATTTTACAGTTATGACCTCTTTTAAATTGGATTTTCTCCCAGAGATGTTGGTCGATCATCACTCTTTGGACAATAGTCCTGTGTAAGTACTCTATGTCTTAAAATTAGGATAAGGTGGTTGTGTTGCTTAATCAATGCATTATTTGTACAAATAGATTGTCAAAAATAACATCTTCAGTTTGTTGTTTAGTTTAAACAGCTGAAATGTGTGTGCAAGTTGATGCTTTGTTTCTGACAGTACTTGTGTTAGCAGTAGTGTCTGGTTGCCTTTGTTTGAACTAATTTTCCAGAGAGCACAAGCCCACTGACATTTATTTGTCTGCCTCCCTTCATTTTTCACAACTGTAAACTGAATAATGTAGTCAAGCTTTACTTTTTCATCTCTTTCTTCCAAGATCCCTTTCACCAATATGTTCTTTATCCTCCTAATCCTCATGAAGTTCTTGTGTGCATTTATTGAACATTAACTACATATACATTTAGAAGTTTGATTTACCGGATGCAGTGTGGTATGACTAGAAAAGCATTATACAAACTCAAACATGCATACAAATACAATATATATATCCACTGCTCCCAAAAATAAAGGGAACACTCAAATAACACATCCCAGATCTGAATGAATGAAATAAATATGAAAATAATTTCCACCTGTTGTCTATTCCATTTGCACAACATCAGGTGATATTGATTATCAATCAGTGGACAGTTTGATTTCACAGAAGTTTGATTTACTTGGAGTTATATTGTGTTGTTTGAGTGTTCCCTTTATTTTTTTGAGCAGTGTATATATATATATATATATATATATATATATATATATATATATATATATATATATATATATATATATATAGTGTTGTGCAAGTCGTGTCACTGATGTAGTAAGGCTGGCTGAAACTCCCACAAATAACAGTTGTGATACGGAAAAGGCAAACATTTCCTTACCCCTCCTTTCATTTGTCACAGCAGTGCAGAGACGCAAGATTGCACATGGGTGTTGTGCCAAGAATCGCGTGCCTGATGAGATTTGTATATCTTGTCAAAACAACCGCATATTGACGAGAAATGTTATCCCTGACAAGAAAGGGATAAGTCTTATCTATGAACGATGAAAGATGATGTTTTCTGATCAGATCAAATGATGTAAAAACAAAATAATTTTGGAAGAACTTTATTTGACAGGGTGTGCTTAAGACTGGCATGACAATGTCATAAACATGACATAACACCTGTCATGAACATGAAGTCTTTATGAATGTCTATGAGAGTAGTCATCAAGTGTATTTTGGTAAATAATGACACTTTTAATGCAAGTGCCAGCATTGCATTATTTTGTAAATGATGACACTTTATTACAAAGTTGGCACCTGGAAATTCCAGGTAGATTCCAGCACAGAGATGCGGCTCGCTGTTCATGCAGGGCCGGCCCAAGGTAATACAGGGCCTCAGATAAAATCCTGATTTAGCCCCCGTCAGCCCTCCCCTACTAAGAACACCTGCATCACTAACAGTGTTTAAATGTAGATGAAGTCTGTGACAATTGGCTGAGTTTCAAATCTATCACTGAATATTGGTTATTATTTTCTGTAATGTATTTGTGAACAAAGCCCAATAAGATTACACCATATTGTAGCCATGGTAACACAATAATCAAACTATACAGATTATTCTTTACACTTTCACAAAGTAAACGTCCTAATTAAATCCTGAATGTACAATTTATTTTTTCTCTCTGCTGAATGCATTAAATAAAATGTTATAACATTGACATTCTCAATAAATGACTGTTAGAGCTTTAGATGTATGGTCAGAGTTACAGTTCAACCATGCAGCCCTACCAGCAGCTACTGACTTTTCTTTGGCTTGATACATCTGTCCTGCAATTCTAGATCTCAGAGGTGCTAACATCAAACAATTATGTGGAGTTAAGCCCTTTGAGCTTTTCTGAAGATGTAAGAGAGGACTAAGCAAATTGCTCTTTTATATTAAATTAATATTGTATAATTGCTGCTGTTAACATTAGTTTGACAAAATGTAACAAACCATGACTCATACTTTATGAAATATGTCATATTTGACTGTTACAAATGTATGTTCAGACAAATGAGGCAATTAGTCCAGCTTTTGACATTTATTAAAGTTTTAAAAATGATAGCAGCTGCGTTGCGCCACATCAAAGGGAAAACAATCAGAGAAACAAATTTAAATTTATGTTCTGTGTTTCCTCGTTCTCTGTGACGGCACGCAGACCTGTTGCCATGGCAACTGACCTCCGTTCTGCTTGCATTCTTACTGCATTCACTTCAGCTGGACCAAGACCTAGATTTATAGGTACTTCAGAGTTAACTCTTTAGTCCTTATTAGAATTCAAATTTGCATTCACACTCCCCAAATAAATCAGACTTTTTAGACAAACGAATGATTAAAGCGGACTAAACAGAACGAGTGTCAATGCACCTTAAGACATCATGACTTAAAATAATGCAGAGCATGCAGGGCCGGCCCAAGATAAAATTATTGTCTCTGGACGCCAATAATCTACTAATCAGTAAATTATTGCTATAGAACGCAATGACAATCAATAAAGAAGCAATTCTGGGTGGAAACCTCTGCCAGGCAGAGACAACACATGAGTTTTATACCAAGCATAAGGGTTTCCAGACAAGGGACGAGACAGTCTGGTTCTGATTCAGCTGTAGAAAACAACTCCCTATCTTGTACATGTAACTCAAACAGCTTTGTCCGGTGGAAATGTACAATAATTTAGAATAAACATAGAGCAGATATTACCTTATAATAATTTTCTTCTACATTGTCAAACATAACATCGTGGAATATTTATGGATCCAATTAAAAGACAAAATGTTTGACAAAGGCGTTGATGTTGCATTCAGCCAGAAATCACATATCACTGAGGATGAAGAAGCTGCTAAGTTCAAAAGACGTTGGGTGGGGAAGGTGTGCCACAGCTCATATTCAAGCAAGCACCTTAGTGTAATGATCGTCATTATTAAAAACATAAGCTTTGTTATGCTTAAGCATCATAATGATAAGGAAGGGATGAAACCCACAGGAGAAAGAAAATACTTTTTATTCATTCTAGATATATTCTAGAATTGACTTTTTCTTAATACCTAATAAGCTAGTGGAGTCAGTAATGGGTTGTGAAATAGGAACAGTTATCATAGTGCATAGTGGAGTTGTATACAGACTTCAATGTGGAAAAACAAAGGAAAGGATGTTGGAGACTTCATGCTATGCTACTTCAAAATGAGGCATTTAGTAGCTCTATTTTGGAGGACTTTATGTTTTTTCTCCAAGTAAATAATGGTTTCACAGATAATATAGCCACTGTGTGGGAGCGTCAACAGAATACATAAGGGTAAAATTCGTTGCTTATGCATCAAAAATTAAAAAAGAAAACAGTAGGAAAGAATAAAAAAAAACATTGTAAAAAGAAATGTGTTTGTTAGAGGAAAAAAATAGCACAGAACTACTCAAATATATATCAAACACTTTGTAATCTTAAATATAAGATCCATAAAATAAATAATAAAAAAGCTGAATATGCCTTATTTAGAAGATGAGACAAGATAAACAACAAGATAACGTCAATAACGTTCCACTAATTAAAAAAAGGTGGTAAGACATTCGCTGCAGCCAAAGATAGAAATAGGGTCTTTGAAGAGTTTTATAAAAACTCTATGCATACACTAATAAACCTCACATGAAAAAAATGTAGGCTTTTTTTCCTCATCATTGAAGTTGCCTACCATCTGCCGTGAGCAAAGAAAAAAATTGGAGTCTTCTCTCACTTTGGAAGAAATCAAAGCTATGATCTTGTCTATAAAACCTGGGAAATTTCCGGGCCTGGATGGCTTTCCAGTTGGACATTATAGAAAATATATTAACATCATAGCCCTAGAGCTGCACAATGTATATTGAGAATCAGGTTCTCTACCTGGCACTTTCAATGAGGCTTTGATCTCAATTATTTCAAAAAAAGACAGAGATGTTATTTCAAACCCATTAGTCTAATAAGAGTAGACTTCCAAATACTAACAAAGATACCGACCTCACAGTTAGAAAAATACTTCCCGATATCAAAAGGAAGACCAGGTAGGCCTTATTAAGAACAGGTCTGCAGTTGTTGTGGCATTCTCTTTAGACCAGGGGTCTCAAACTCCGGTCCTTGAGCGCCGGTGTCCTGAAACTTTTAGATGTGCCTCTGCTGCACCACCTGAATAGAATAATTAGGTCATTAAGGCTTTGGAGATCTTATCTACACAAGGAGGAGGTAATTAAGCCATTTCATTCCAAGTTGTACCTGTGGCACATCGAAAAACTGCAGGACAGTGGCCCTCAAGGACTGGAGTTTGAGACTCCTGTTTTAGATGTGAGAAAGCCTTTGACCACGTGAAGTGGGGATTTCTTAAAACAACACTTCTAAAATTTGGATTTGAATCTATGTTCTGCAAATTGGTGGAAATATTATATTCTAAACTAAAAGCAGCAATTAGAATGATAATAATCTTTATTATCATTATAGAAACCATGCAATAAAGTTACATCAATTATAACAAAATTAGGTGATAAAAATAGTACTAAATGGTATTTAATAGGGGTGTAGCAATACTATAATCTCACAATATGATGCGATGTATGACTTTCTGATCACAATACAATATGTATCACGATATTTGGCAAATGATGCAATTTTATACGATTTGATCCACTTTTACGATTTTCTGAAAGATTTTAGAAGGGCAGAGTGACTTTAATGACATTTTGTGTTCCATAGACTTGGATTTAATTAGCTGAAAACTGATTGTGTCTTGTTTACATTGTGCAGCCGTGTTCGACTTGCCTCATTGAGTATTGCAACGGTGCTGGGTTTAAACTTTTTCTGTAGCTTCAGTGGTCATAGTGCTCCTTGCAGCTTTTCACTCCTGGTGGCGTTTTCTGCTCGATCGGGTTCCCTGGTCTATTTGGTCGTCAGCTTAAGTATCAAGGGTTGCGATTTCAGCTCAACCTGATCTAGGTTGGTGAGCCTGAGATGCTGGACATGGCGTGCTGCAGAACCTGTCTGCAGCACGGCAAACAGGTTCTGCAATTGGAGGACGGTCAGTTGGAAGATGAGCATGATCTGTGTCCCTCCTGTTTGGGGCCAGATCACCAAAGAAAGGCCTTGACCAATACAGCCTGCCCTATTAGTAATAACCAAAGCTCAAAACAACTCAAACCACCAACGACCCTGACCTTTGTCCCCTTCCACAACTTGTGTCCTGGTCATTGAAGCTGGTTCCTTCCAGGAACCTTCTGCTTTTGAGTTAGAATTTTGAGAAAAATGTCAGTATTCTGAGACTAGAGTCACAATTTTTTTTCAATAGCTGTAATCCTCTTTGGCATTGAGTTATAGTGGCACCAATCTCAGTCATGCAGTTACATTCTTAGTCACAAGGTATCACTGTTGGCTCCAAAATGTGAGTGTTAAGAACTAAAGACATTTTGAAAGAGAATTGTAAAATGAGGCCTTGACGACATTGAGGATTATGCCAATAGAAAGTCATTAATTAATTTCACAGGAAAAGGGTATTAAATTATTAATTAAAATTTCATTTTTATAGTGAATGATGAAAAATTTTTACTTTGAAATGGAATACAATAAAGGCTCATTGATGAAATAACATCATTTTGAGTTGAAATGAAAAAAACTACTAGATAAATTATATACCAAACACACACTTTGCAAGTATAGTTGCAAACTTTCATGTCCTTTTTTTTGTCTGTCTAATTGTATTTGTGCCTAAAGCAGGAAGAAGATGAATGGATCTCTGGATCATCCAGATCAACCAGATATAGATGCTATTAAGATGTTTGTTGGACAAATCCCACGATCATGGTCTGAAGAGCAGCTTCGTGAACTCTTTGAACCCTTTGGATCAGTCTACGAGATCAATATCTTACGAGACCGGAGCCAAAACCCACCACAGAGCAAAGGTCACCAGGCAAACACATACATGCATGGATAAAATCAATGTTTTGTGTATATTGAAGAGCACACTGAATCTTTTAACAGTCAATTCAAGTCAAACATTTTAAAACTCATAAACCCAAATTCTTAGAAATGTAATTACTGCCTTTAACAAAGAAATATGAGAACAATAAGCATAAAGATAAATCTTCTGAATGTCAGTTATGACAAATGAAATAAATAAGAGCTGCTGCCTCAGGAGAATTCTAATTCAAAAATGTTTTATTGATCCTATCGGGAAAAGTTGTTTGAACTCATACAACTTCAAACTTCAGTTATTGTAGATGGGGATGGCAGCATTACAGCAAATTTTGAAGAAGCCTCTAATTACAGACATTCTGTTTTCCTCAGACAGTTTCATGAAGAGGATGGTCAGGGTTGTTCATAATTTTCTTGATTTTAAGTAAAATCCTTCTTTGACTCATCACCTCAAGAAGGTTCCACAACAGCCCCCAGAACTGAAGCAGCCTTCTTTATCAGTTGGTGTTTTTAGGTCCCCAGGTCTGATTCTGCTTCCTCAACAAGAGAGAAGAAAAGATGAGACTCTCAATAACAGCTTTATAGAAGATCTGCAGCATCTTGCTGCAAACCTTAAAGGATCTCAGCTTCCTTAAGATGTACAAGCACATCCTTAGTTATTTACTTATTTATTTAAGGGCTCTTAAGTTTTGCTTGATGGACAAAAAGTGCCTTTTGAAAATATCTTTAAGTAAGTACTAAAATACCATTCATTAAGCCCACATTCATGTGTTGGAGAATTTTGTTTTGTAAGACAAAATAAAATTCACATGTTATTCATCAGTCAGTCAAGACTGATTGTGGAACTTGTTTTAACACTTTTTTATTTTTTGGCAGGTTGCTGTTTTGTAACATATTATACTCGTAAATCAGCCTTGGAAGCACAGAATTCTCTACACAACTTGAAGATCCTGCCTGGGGTTTGTGACAGCCTTTTTATCTCCTCTAAATGTAAACTGCTCAAAAAGTGACGTTTCTTGTAATAGTTTCATGAATGTATTTGTATAGTTGAAAGTGGACTGGAGCCAGGGTACATCTGAAGTTGCAGGATATTAGATTCAAGAACTTGACCTGGGCACCCTGATCTTTCTGTTGAATTTGATGAAGTACGTTGAAAAGCTCTGGCTGCAGTTCAACGTTAAGTCAAATGTCCTCAAAGCATTGACGAACAGCTAAAAGTCAAAGATTAAACTGAGAGCATCAGATTGTTGCTATGGTAAAACAATCTATGAAGATTGCCCTTTGAACTTTGTAAAAAAAAGTAAACTTTCCAGCTCTTTAAAATCTTAAATTTAAATGTTAAACAATTTAAAATACACTGCTCAAAAAAATAAAGGCAACACTCAAATGACACATCCTACATCTGAATGAATGAAATAAATATGAAAATAATTTCCACCTGTCGTCTATTCCATTTGCACAACAGCAGGTGATATTGATTGTCAATCAGTGTTGCTTTCTAAGTGGACAGTTTGATTTCACAGAAGTTTGATTTACTTGGACTTATATTGTGTTGTTTGAGTGTTCCCTTTATTTTTTTGAGCAGAATATTTTAATTTATCGATGCTGAAACCATTAAGTCAAATTTAACAGCTGACTGACGGCGAGAGGTGAGAACCAGTCGGTGTTTCTCTCTGGTGGGGAAAGATGAGTTACTGACAGGTTGACTGGATGGGAGATCAATGTGAAAAAACAGACAGGTACAAAGTTAGAACAATGACTGGGACTTGCTAATAATGACTACTAGGTAGCACAGGTTACCACTAGGTACCACAAAACCATGTGGCATCTGCCACTAGAATCCAGCTGCCCCTCCTGATGTTGATGAGCTGCAGCTGGCTACGCCTGCCTGACACACCCTGCAGGAGAAAAGGTAGGACATCCACGCACTCACAGCACTCAGCTCAGCTCAGTGGATGTGACAATTTTGTTCTCAAACTCTACTGAAGTTTATTTCTCACTTCAGGTTGCCACAAAACAAACTACAAACCATCTTTGCAGTGAAACACTTTGCATAACTGTTTCTTTTTTGTCATTCATCCATGACAAAAAAAAAAAAAAAAAAACGACTCCCCCAAACCCCCCACTGCAATGGCACAGCAACCCCCCTAGGGAACCACTGGACGAGTGGAACTAAAATGTGTTTCTTCAAAACAAACCTGAATGGTTGTGACTTTATATGCCAAAAATGTTACAAGAAATCCACAAAGAACACAATGACATCAATTTTCTTCCTATGTAGCCTGACAAGAAATTATTTGTTTAAAAATCATGATGATTTCTCTAAGGAAGAGACTAACCAAATATCTTTCTTTTCCACTCCATTCATAATATATGAAGTTTTTCCTGTAATGACCTTCTGCAAGAGAAGTTCAAAATAATATTCATTCATGTGGATTTTCTGACTGAGGTTTTGAGATGATGCACCTTTTCTCAATTGCAATTTTATTAATGTTTTTAAAAACAATTTAAAAACTGGATATTCTACAAAAAATCTATTTCATCCTTAAGTTTTAATATAATAAAATTTGGTTTTCCAATAAGAGATGAAGAGTTAAACAGTAACGATTAAATCTTCTGCTTCAGTTTTTATTCACAAATACTACTTTCTAAAAATCACCTGTTTTTAAAGTGAATTAACTTCATTTAGGAGAGTGCAACATCACAAAGAAGTAAGTACCTTAACTTAAGATGTTACAAATGCAAGGCATGTTTGACATTCATTTTGTTTTATTTTCCTCACAGTTTCTTTGACTATTCTTTATTATTTCTTCTTATTTCAGTGAAGATGAAAAAAACCAACAGGATATTGACATAATTCCAGCTTTTAACTCAAAACAACATATGCAACAATAAATTGTGGGTAACATGCACACGCCCCCATGCCCTGCATGTTTTAGGGGTTTCTCATCTGCCACACACCTGGATTGAATATTTTGGTGATTAACAGGCTTCGACAGTACTTGATGCTCATGCAATCATTTAAATCAGCTGTTCTGGAATAGAGGGACATCTAAAACATGCAGAGTAGGGGGGCCTGAGGACTGGATTTGAGAAGCACTGCCTTAGATAAGAGTTTGAACTCAGTGACAAACTGTTCAAATGACTCACCGTGACTCTGCATCTTCTGGTGGAACTTGTATCTGGTGAAGATTGAGTCAGCTTTAGGCAGGAGGTATGCTCTGAAGCCGTCATAATAGGTTTTGAACAACTTAGATTTGTTTGCTGACATGGTCCAAGTATTGCTTATGTTGCTGCCTTTATTTCTGTTCCTTGGTTTTGTGTTTGAACAGTCCCTTAAATATTAGCTCTGCTTTCTCCATTTATGAAATTGGAACACCAAAAGCCCCCATCTTCTTTCTTTCAGATGATGCATACAATGTCGGTTTTAATAAATCCACTTGTATGCCTGCTGATGTGAGAGTTTCTAGCCTATTTTAGCTTCATCACAATAAATACACTGGCAGCTGAAAACACAGTCAATGTCCCTAATTTGTAGTGGTAAATTTGGTTTCAGTAATTGCTTATTTCAAAATAATAGTCCCATTAATACAGTTAGAAAACATTACACTTTGGATATCTAGAAAAAGCACTGAAGAAGATAAACTTGTAAATCACTGTGATGAGCAGTTTCTAATTTCTCTCTGTTTTAGATGCATCACCCAATCCAGATGAAGCCAGCAGACAGTGAGAAAAGCAATGGTGAGTCAAGCCAACTTTATTTATAACGCCTTTCATCAACAAGGCAGTTTAAAGTCTTTTATTTGATAAAAACATACAAAATCCAATAAAATAAGCAACAAGCATGACATGTTATCAAATACATCAAAATACATTAATCAATGTTTTAGTTATTGTTAATCAAAGTCAACTCGAAACAAGTTGGTTTTTAGCATTTCAGCTGCTTTTGGGAAGTTTGTTCCACATTAGTGAAGCATGAAAACTGAATTTCCCTTTTGCCCAAGCCTTAAACTAGGTTTATATTCATCCATCCATCCATTTTCTTCCGCTCATCTAGAGTTGGGTCACCGCGGTGGCAGCCAAAGTAGGGAGGCCCAGACAATCACTTGGGCCAGCCCCTCAAGAAATTCCAAGCAAACTGAGAAACATAGTCCATCCAGCATATCCTGGGTCTTCCTTTGCGTTTCCTCCTGAAAGTAGAGCCACCTTTACTGGCTCCTCTTGACATGGTGGAACAGTGGCTTTACTCTGAGTCCCTACAGGATGACTGAGCTTATCTCTAAGGGAGAACCCAGACACCCTATGATGAAAATAGATTTCAGCCGCTTGTATCCTTGACCTTTTTCTTTTGGTCATGACCCAAAGCTCATGACTTAGTGTCATGGCTCCACTCTTCTCAGCTTGCTTTGTGAACATTTTCACTGACATTTATTTGAGGCTGGTCCCTGCTTTATATGTCTCTGCTTTTGGAGTAGGGTCAAAAGCAGAGTTAGGCCTACTAACCCTGCTTTAGTTAGTAGGACTAAGACAGGGTCAGTAGGGCCTAACCCTGCTTTAGCCCTTGTGTGGGGGTGTGGGTGACACAAGCTTCGCTCCTGTTCATTGTTTGGACATTGATATTGTGAGACGCAGCAGCAAAGAGTGAGAAGAAAAGCTAATTTTCTGCAACACCTAAGTAATGGAAGCTACAAGTAAGTGGAGGAACAATGAGATGGTGACGTTTCTTTGCATCGGATTTCAATATTCAGCGACAGCTTGATGAAGCAGTCAGGAGTGAGTCGTTTTTGTCAACTTAGCAGAGAGAACGGGAAGCCTCATTTAGTCACTTTGGAGCCGGACGCAGCCCCACGGTGTTCAGATGCAGCTAACGCCACTGCTGCTCTCCAGCAAGGTGAGCAGTTTGTAGATAGACCTATCTGTTTTTCACTATATTTTATAGTTGCCTATATACAGTCATGGAAGACATTTGAAACACAAAGTCTGCTGTATTTTTATTGCTCAAACACAACATGCGCATTTCTATTCGGTTGCACATTCCTTAGGATCAGAGTGCATTGTTCATAACTTTGTCAATATTGTGCAGCATGTTGCACTTCATTTTTTTATGTTTTAGCTGCGTGAATCTACGTGCTTCGATTGTTTGCAATTGTGCTGTTGTTGCTCCGGAGTTCCCCCTGTTGTGAGATAATAAAACATATATATATATATATATATATATATATATTTAAATATTTTATACTTCTAAATGGGTAGATATCAGTTCTCTAATTAAACAGCTATGAACTATTTATTGTGCAGGACATAAAAATGAACAATAAACCTGAAGAAAACGAGAGTGAAATTTTATCCTTGACTGTATCTCTGCACAGACTAAAATATACAAGTAATTACTTTTTGTCTTTAATCCACATGACTATTCCAGTTATTTATAATTTACATACAAAGTTATGTGTCTGTTTGAAATAATTAATTTTGTGTATATAACATCCACATTCGTAACTCTGTTATGTGTCTATATTTATATTCTATAAGATATAATATCTGATTACATTTCCCAGGGAACAGAAGAAGAAGAACATGGTTGACATGATAAACAAAGGAGAGAACCATCAGCAACATGAACAACTACTCTTGGATAGTAGCTACCAGCAAAGAGATGGCAGAGCTCCATATAAAAGAGATGAGGGAAACAAAAGAATGCAAAATAAATGAATGAAGTCTCTTTTTCATACCCACTCCACACATTATTGTATATAATGTAGTTTGTATAGCATCAAAGTCCTAATACAGACCCTTTGACAGAGTGAAAATAACATAACGAATAATTAAAAAAATCAACAAAACATGTCAAAATTAATATTCTCAGTAATTATTGTTTAGTTGTGTTCCAGATCCATTAACAAATAAAAAGGCGATTCAAAGACCGACTGACGAGCAGATCAGGAGTTTAAATGAATCAACCACCGCTGAGTTCATGAGAGGCTTATTAATAATAGAGAAATAAATATCAAGCCTGGAAACCTGATATCGTAACGGACTGAACATTATGTTTTTAACGTAATCTCTGCTCGGCTGCTGCCAGTGTCACAATCTCACTAAGGAAGAAACTGCATTAGGTTTTCTATCACTTTGTCATTTCTGATATAACTGATGTATATTTGTATAGAAAATGAGTCAATAGGGTGTAATTTACAATTTCTATGTCTTTGTGTCATGAGGTGAGAGAAAAAGTAGATATTGGTCTCAAAAAGTTTGAGCTCTCCTGCTGTATTTCAACTCTAAGACATCAGACACGTTTTCTTGAAATGAGCAAATGTTTCATCAGCACATTGGGCACATGTGATGCCTGCTCCAAAAAATAGGAGGTTTCTGAACATTCTGAAGGTAAACACCAAAGTCCTACAGCTCCGATAAATAACCACACTGATGGTCTGCGGCAACAGTTTTCCAACATCTGAAAACACATTGGCATATATTATGAATGTGCGGTGCCAACATGCAATTATGACACTATTAAGTTAATTGCAACACTCTGGCTAACATTAGCACATGTATATTTGGCAGTGTATTACAAGTTTTATAGTAGTTGGAATACACTGCAAGGTGGAGATCATCTGTCCTTGATAACAAACGCAGCATTCCTCCCACTGCACATTTTCTTGAAATCTCAGAAAAATCTATTTAAAAACTAGTCCTGCTCTCTCTTCTTCTTTTGTCTCTGGAACAACTGGCATTAGGTTGCATAGTAATGAAGCACCAGTGGGGCGCCATACCCCCCACTGCCAGGAGGTGTCGCCCTGATGCGGCCGAGCCAGGTCTGTGGAAATGCGTTCACTCCAAAATAGAGGCAGGCCAGGCCTGTAGAATGGGCCTGATGAAGTAAAGCCCAGTGGAAAAGGGGAAATAGATGAGGATAGGAACGTTGTTTGAGCTTCAGTTTTTAAGACCCGATGAAGCCAGTAGAACCATTTCATCTGCAAAAAACACAAGCGATCATAAGGTCACTAAAACGGATTCCCTCACCGTGTTGGCTGTTTGTATTTCCTTTGAATTCTTGTATAGCACTTTATATTGCCTTGTTGTTGAAAACGTGCTATATAAATCAAATTACCTTACCTTAAAAATTCTGTCCATAAAAATAATGAATAGAATCAGTGACAAAGCACAGCCTCGGTGGAATGTCACTCACTGCGCTGAATTATTGTGCAGAGGTGTTGCTGTACAGGGGCCCGGGCAGAGTTATGACAAGTCCAAGGGCCCCTGTCCGACATGGGGCTCTTCACAATTTTTCTTTCTTTTTTCATAGAAATTTAAAAAATGGGGCCCTGTCAATTACAAAATTAATTATACTGTATTTTCTAAAATAGTTTTTAGTAGTAAAAATGAAATGTTACCTCTCCCAGAGCAAAAAGCAGACATTCACATTTGTACTAATTATCCCCTGGATCTGCATAAAATGGTCCATTCCTGTTTGGAGCTCTTGACTGTGACAGTTACTATGCTGCTAAGAAAAATAATAAAATCAGGTTTTCAAAAAATAGAGGCAGAGAGAAAAAGGTAAAAGTGTCAATTTGAAACCCAGATTTCTGCAAGAAGAGGTGAGTAGACTGAGATTACCATTCAGCATATTTAGCTTAACTACAGACTACTACTTGCCTCTGTTTCACTAACATTTCATGAATTAAGGAAAGAAATTACCAACATATTCATATATTGAACTTGTACCTATACCTTTTACCACATTTAACAACAATGAGTCAGACAGCAGCAGCTCTAACCCACGTCCCTCCTGACCTGATTTCTCCTAAGTGAAATTAAAGCTGTAGTATGTAACTTTTATTAAAAAAAAGATGTTTTTTTTTTTACATATTTGTTAAAACTGTCATTATGTTGTGACAGTGCGTCATAAGAGATAATATGTGAAAAATCTATTTCCTCTGCCTTCTCCCAGTACTATCTAGAAACAACCAGTGAGTGGGTGCAGAGTTTTAGTGCTGTCAATCACAATCTCATGTGGCTGCTCATCCTCCCTTCCCTCACTCTGTGCTATGCTATAGCTAGCGCAGCCTGTTGTGAATCCTCAGTCTAGTTAGCATAACTACCAATGACAGCAGATAAACATTTTTCCTGTAATGATAAGTTGTTTTTCCACCATTAGCAGATTTAGCACTGAATGAATGAGGATAATTGATAGCGCTAAGGTTGTGTTGGTTGGAACGTTGCATTACTTTAGCCAGTAACTGCAGTTCAGGGAGCTGGTGGAGGAGTTTGATTGTTTTCACATATTATCTGTCTCATAAACTGTCACACAACATGGTGACAGCTTTAACAAATATGGAGAAAACATATTTTTCTCTCATTACCCACTTTCTTATCAAACAGCTATTAAACAAAGACCTTTGAGCCAATAAAACCTTTCAAAAAAAAGTGGGAGTGAGGGTGAGCGCCTTGTGCTTGGTTACTTCTTGCTTGTTGCTCTTTGGTCAGTGTTGAGCGTCGTTTACCATCAGGGCATTGTGTCAATTGCTATGTTTAATGTTGCAGACAGTTGCCCAGGGCATTATCTTTAGCGATGGGATTTAACACCTTCGTTTGTCACACACAGAAACACATCTACCAGCTTCGTGCCACCACCCATTTGTTGAGATCGGGATGATATGAAATAAATTTTCCGGTTCGTCTGTAAAACTACACTTACATTCACTATCTATTTATACATTTATACACCTATTTATACACCTACAGCCACCCACTGTAGGTGTATAAATACACCTGCAGTGTATTTATACACCTCCATTCGCTCTGAACCAGCAGCTCCTGGAGGAGAAAAGCGGCCGTACTACAGGCATTGTGCAAATTTCTCGGTGGGCTTGGGAGCCCCTTGGGATCAACCCAGAGGAGCTGGCCCAGGTAGCTGGGGAGAGGCAAGCCTGTGCAGAAGTCCAGGCAGCACAGGTCAACAATGAGGCAAAGAACTCAGACACTCAAATCAAGTAGTCAGTAATCTAAGTTACTTAATTGGTTAATTGGATTAAAAAGTAACTTTAATCCAATTAAAGTTACTTTTCAAAGTAACTTTGCCATCACTGTGTTTCAAACTCGTTCCATCACTTCTGTATTTCAGCAAGTTTGAAATTTTGTGGCCTTTGTTGTTCTTCTCTCTTTGCTGCGACATCTGACCTCGCCAATTGCCAATCAATGAACAGGAACTAAGCTTGCATCGCCCATGCCAGTGCAGGGTCCAAAAAAGCAGGGATGGGCCTCGAAAAAATGCAAGTGGATCGCTCGCGATACAGGCTGGTCCATTAGAGCCAGTGAAAAAAGGGCTTTAGTGCTGCAATGAAGAATAAGTAAAAAAAAAAACCTTACTTCTTTACTTTCTTATGTTTATGCATGCCTTATGGTCACCTCTAATTTATATTTACCTAAGTCTTTGAAAAGGTTGCTTAATCTACTAATTTGTGTTTTCTTACATTAGTACAATTTCTTTTCTTGAATTTTTATACTACATTCAGTGTATCACTCTTTAGATAATCTGTTATGCTTATATTCAGCAGTAGAGGACAGAAAACTTTTTATTGGAATGATCTCCAAGAAGTGCAATGAAAACGACATCCGACTGATGTTCTCTCCATATGGCCAGATAGAAGAATGTCGGATACTCCGAGGCCCTAATGGACTCAGCCGTGGTAAGAAATACTTATTGTCTTGCTATTTAAAGGGACAGTTATATATATATATATATATATATATATATATATATATATATATATATATATATATATATATATATATATATATATATATATACATTAAGTCATTCCTTTACATTTTGTAATAATGTTACTGTTTTTAATGTAATCTCTGCTCAGCTTGTGGTTGCCAGGGCAACAGGTGTGCTTAACGATAAAGAGAGAGTAAAAAGGTGTGAGTGGTTTTGAGTTGATCACCTGTTCAGGTTGTTTCACCTTGGTTGACCTTTGCTGTGGTTCATCACAGCTGCTTTAATTTCTGACCAATCGATAAACGACAAACTTGGACTAATTACCTCATTCATTTACAGTAAACGTGTCATAACAAACATCAAATAGGACAAATATATTTGATTAAGTTTTAACAAACAAATGGCTTCTACCACGATAATTATGTGAAATTAAATTAATTATATTTCAAATTCAGAAGATTTGCCTTTACCTCTGCAAAGCTCTTTGGTTCCTCCTATCAGTCTGTAGTTTCTCATATTGACGTCATCAAATCAAATTTCAGATCTACAATAACTGACTGACAGCTGCTGGCCTCAGGTTTGCAACCAGCTTCTGACTGAGAAACCAGTAACCTGTTCCCAGTAACCTGTTCCCAGTAACCTGCTCCCAGTAACCTGCTCCCAGTAACCTGATCCCAGTAACCTGCTCCCAGTAACCTGCTCCCAGTAACCTGCTCCCAGTAACCTGATCCCAGTAACCTGCTGCCAGTAACCTGCTGCCAGTAACCTGATCCCAGTAACCTGATCCCAGTAACCTGCTCCCAGTAACCTGCTCCCAGTAACCTGATCCCAGTAACCTGATCCCAGTAACCTGCTGCCAGTAACCTGCTGCCAGTAACCTGATCCCAGTAACCTGATTCCAGTAACCTGCTGCCAGTAACCTGCTGCCAGTAACCTGTTCCCAGTAACCTGTTCCAGTAACCTGCTCCCAGTAACCTGCTCCCAGTAACCTGCTGCCAGTAACCTGATCCCAGTAACCTGCTCCCAGTAACCTGCTCCCAGTAACCTGCTGCCAGTAACCTGCTGCCAGTAACCTGCTGCCAGTAACCTGTTCCCAGTAACCTGCTCCCAGTAACCTGCTCCCAGTAACCTGCTCCCAGTAACCTGCTGCCAGTAACCTGCTGCCAGTAACCTGCTCCCAGTAACCTGCTGCCAGTAACCTGCTCCCAGTAACCTGCTCCCAGTAACCTGCTGCCAGTAACCTGCTGCTAGTAACCTGCTGCCAGTAACCTGTTCCCAGTAACCTGTTCCCAGTAACCTGCTCCCAGTAACCTGCTCCCAGTAACCTGCTCCCAGTAACCTGCTGCCAGTAACCTGCTGCCAGTAACCTGCTGCCAGTAACCTGCTGCCAGTAACCTGCTCCCAGTAACCTGCTCCCAGTAACCTGCTCCCAGTAACCTGCTGCCAGTAACCTGCTGCCAGTAACCTGCTCCCAGTAACCTGCTCCCAGTAACCTGCTGCCAGTAACCTGCTGCCAGTAACCTGCTGCCAGTAACCTGCTGCCAGTAACCTGCTCCCAGTAACCTGTTCCCAGTAACCTGATCCCAGTAACCTGCTCCCAGTAACCTGCTCCCAGTAACCTGCTCCCAGTAACCTGCTGCCAGTAACCTGCTGCCAGTAACCTGCTCCCAGTAACCTGCTGCCAGTAACCTGCTGCCAGTAACCTGATCCCAGTAACCTGATCCCAGTAACCTGTTCCCAGTAACCTGATCCCAGTAACCTGATCCCAGTAACCTGCTCCCAGTAACCTGCTCCCAGTAACCTGCTGCCAGTAACCTGATCCCAGTAACCTGATCCCAGTAACCTGATCCCAGTAACCTGATCCCAGTAACCTGCTGCCAGTAACCTGCTGCCAGTAACCTGATCCCAGTAACCTGATCCCAGTAACCTGATCCCAGTAACCTGCTCCCAGTAACCTGCTGCCAGTAACCTGATCCCAGTAACCTGATCCCAGTAACCTGCTGCTAGTAACCTGCTGCCAGTAACCTGCTCCCAGTAACCTGATCCCAGTAACCTGATCCCAGTAACCTGCTGCCAGTAACCTGATCCCAGTAACCTGCTCCCAGTAACCTGATCCCAGTAACCTGATCCCAGTAACCTGATCCCAGTAACCTGCTCCCAGTAACCTGCTCCCAGTAACCTGATCCCAGTAACCTGCTGCCAGTAACCTGCTCCCAGTAACCTGATCCCAGTAACCTGCTGCCAGTAACCTGATCCCAGTAACCTGATCCCAGTAACCTGATCCCAGTAACCTGATCCCAGTAACCTGCTGCCAGTAACCTGATCCAGTAACCTGCTGCCAGTAACCTGATCCCAGTAACCTGCTCTCAGTAACCTGATCCCAGGAACCTGATCCCAGTAACCTGCTCCCAGTAACCTGCTCCCAGTAACCTGCTGCTAGTAACCTGCTGCTAGTAACCTGCTCCCAGTAACCTGCTCCCAGTAACCTGCTCCCAGTAACCTGCTCCCAGTAACCTGCTGCCAGTAACCTGCTCCCAGTAACCTGCTCCCAGTAACCTGATCCCAGTGTCAGGATCTCACTGAGGAAGAAACTGCATTAGGTTTTCTATCACTTTATCATTTCTGATATAACTGATGTATATTCATATAGGAAATGAGTCAATAGGGTTTCATTTGCAATTTCTATGTCTTTGTGTCATGAGGTTGATCTCAGCCAGCTGGTGAGAGAAAAAGTAGATCTTGGTCTCAAAAAGTTTGAGCTCCCCTGGGTTGGATGAAGCAGAAGGTTGAATAAAAAATAGAAACAGCCATGCAGGTGACATCATCCCTATTTAAATGACTTCTTCAGCACCAGGACAACATGGAGGCTGAGCTCATTGATCATGAGCACCACGCATGGCGAGATAACATAATGATTTATGGTATTCCCTATAAGGCTGAAGGTAACAACATCGAGGGCTTCGTAAAGAAATTGCTTTGGGACTTTTTGGATCTCCAGCAAGATGCTGAACTCAAAATTAGAAGAGTCCACAGAGCGCTGGCCCCCATTGCCATCAATACGCAATCAAAACCTCACTCAATCATTGTAAAGTTTGCCAGTTACAAAATTAAGGAGGAAGTTATTTGCAGAGCCTGGCAGAAAAAGCAATTACAGTACAAGTGCTTCTATGTCAATCACAATCATCCACGAGCTATTCTCAAGAAATGTGCAGAGTACAATCAAGTTAAGAAGAGACTGAAGGAGAAAAAAAATCAAGTTCCAAAACTCCTACCCACCAAGGCTACTTGTGTTCTACAGAGAGGAGACCCACATGTACCGCACCACAGAGGAGGTGACATCAGACATGGCACCATGGGGATTCCCGATCACGGTCATCCATACCCCGGTCAGCCAGATCCAGTAGGAGCTACAACAGCATTCATCTTGGCAGGCGGCCGGGTAGGGGAGGCAGAAACATCAGGCAGCGCACAAACCCAGGAGCGCAAGAACTCCTGACGGCATCTCAAAATGATTGTCTCCCAGCACCTCAGTAATTTCAGGATTTGTTTGTGTGAGTCTGAGTCTCTTCCCTGATTGGAAATCTGCTCTGAGCAGCCCTGATTGCACATCTGCAGCTCATTCACTTAGTAGCAACTATTGATGTGAGAAGCTGCAAAACAACCATTCTCTTCTAGTCTCTAGAGAGCTTGAACTCTCTTGTGAATCTTCTAGTGATTTTCTGTGATTGTTTTGGTGAATCTCTTGGGATCCAGAATCTCAAATGCCTTTTTCCAGGTCTTTGACTGCCATCCACATTTTCTAGATCCACATTGCAGTTCCAAAGCCTCATCTCCATGCCCAGTCATGGCAGTTCCATGTTCGATTTCCCTGGACCTTAGATTTACAAAGCAAATCCCCATAGTTTGGATCCTGTTTTCTCTTCCTGCGAATCTTCCAAGGAAACAAAAGCCATTTTTTTATGCAAGCAGCTATCACCATTCATACTCAAATTGGTCCAGCTACTAATTGTCATGAATTGTGGGTGTAGAGGTGGTGAGACAGATGCAGCAGACCCAGATTGAGATGAAAAGTAGATGATTTAACGAAGAGAATAATCCAGACAATCCAAAATCCTGGCAAGACAGCAAAGCGGAAAGCAATGGTTCAGCACTGGAAGCAACAGGGTAGGCCGATGAACAGAATAGACAAGAACCCAACGAGGAACAAAGGACAAAGTTGGGATTGAATACAGAGGGTAACCGCAGAAAGGAGACACACCTGGGAGTAATCAAGGGGAGACAGGACAACACAGAGACTCAGAGACACAGAAAACTCCAAATAAACACAGAGAAAAACTCAAATCATGACAAACTATTTTTCTGCCACTCATCCTCCAGATAAATACTGGACCTGACCCAGAGAGACAACATTATCGTTAGTCATTTTCTTGTGCATATCGTAAATAAATATTTTAACTTCTTTTCTTTCGTGTGTGATTTTGCATATGGATCAACAAACTGACATCTTTCATGAAGGATTAAAGCTTTGAGAAACAAACTGCCATAAATTTTTACCTAAACAAATGTAAATCAATAGTGCTGTAATATATTTTATAACCTGCCTAAAACATCATTAGGATATTAACAGATTTCATTTTTGTCTTTCAGGATGTGCATTTGTAACATTTACAGGTCGACAAATGGCCCAGTCTGCTATCAAGTCAATGCACCAGTCACAGACTCTGGAGGTAATGTACAATTAGGACAAATTATGATCTTTGATGTTCTTTTAAGGCTAAAACTACAGAATTTTTTTTATTAAAATTTAAATTAGTACTTTATGTCAGTGGTCCCCAACCTTTTTATTACCACGGACGGGTCAAGACTTGGCAATTTTGCTGTGGCCTGAGGGGGTCAAGAGGGTCATATTCGACATTGTCTTGGCCCAATTATCGCAGCCTGTTGAATGTAACAGATAACCAATCAGAAAACCAATCAGAAACCAATCAGAAACCAATCAAACAGTTGACCTGGTGCAACTGAGAGTTTGATGGACATCAGAGATAATATGTGGAAATGTTCATTACTATATGTAAAGGTCATTTTTATATATGTGTTTTTTCAGTTGAAAATGTTGACAAAAAATCATAGCTCACCTCCAAATCATAGTGCAGCAAATAGCTCGGCTGCTCCCGCCGTCTTTTATCGCTTAAAATGAATCCACAAAAAACCACTACTGCTTCTACATCATCATCCAAGTTTGATTTTTCTAAATTGCTGTATAGTATGTTGGGGGTTTTACTGGATTTTCTTCAGGAATCGTAATGTTTGTGACTGGAATCGGTTCGTGTGTTGCTCCTGCTTTGTGGCTAGACACACGAACCGAACGAACCTGTTGGGACTTTTATCCGGCAACCCTTAAATCGTGCCGTGTCAACCATGATAAAACTCACAAGCTCTACTCCTCTCATCTCGTCTCGACTGCTGCCCTAATGCTCTCTGACTCTGTCGCTATGGTAAAGTTTACATATCCCTTCCAAATAAAATGCAGATGCGCCACAAAAACAAACATTTTACTTTTGTGAAAATTTTAACTCACCATAAAGACTAATGGGAACCCTGAGTTGGTTTCTCTGCAATGAGATGGGAAACCATCTCAAGCACAGCAAGTGTGCTTGGTCTCTACGCGGTGAAGCAGTTTGAAGGTTTCGTTTGTCTCTTTTATAAGCCGGTCACCATATCATGGAGAGCGGGCTTGGAATCTGGGAATCACCTACCGATCCGGCATAAATCCATTCTCTTGTCTCTTCTCTGGGCCTTTTGCCCTTCACAAAGAAACTTTCCAAAGACATCTGATCAGTTTCTTACTCATTTTGCTGCTTGTGGCTCAATGTTGGCGCACAAGATGTAACCGAAAGAATCCAGTTAAAGGGTTCTCTCAATACAAAAGATCCTGGTTGGGGACCACTGCTTTATATCAACTAAAAAATCATATATGAATACATAATACATTTAAAGTATTAATTAACTTCCTTTATTTTTTATGTTTAGGGCTGTTCATCACCCATTGTAGTGAAATTTGCAGATACTCAGAAGGACAAAGAGCAGAAACGCCTTGCTCAACAGCTGCAGCAGATGCAGCAACTCAGTACAACTTCCATGTGGGGAAATTTATCCAGTTTCCACAATCTTGGACCACAGTTCCTTGCAGTGAGTTTGGCTCTATTAGTTATTCTTTTTGTTTTATTCAAAATGGAACCATTAGCTAAGATTAATTATAATTTTTAAAGCTAATTTAAATTTTGTTGTTGGCTCTAGCTCTACTTACAGTTGTTGCAGCAGTCTACCTTCACAGGAAATGCACTCAGCAATTTACACCAAGTTTCAGGTACACACGTGTTGTCACGCTCACACACACACACACACACACACACGCACGATTTTGTATTGACATCCATTTATTTCATAAACTGCATTCATACCTAACCCAGATATTTTTGCCTAACCCTAACTAATACCAGTTATTTATAACCTTCTAAAAATCTAATTCACATCTTTCCTCTAAACCTAACCTGTAGTGCTGAACTACAGGTTAGGTTTAGGGCTACAGGCCACCATATTAGGATTGGACTTTGGTTCTCATAAGGCCCATTGGTTATAAATTAATATGCCAGAAGCCATCCTAAGTAGGATAGCTAAACAAGTACACATGCACACACAACTGGTAAGGACCTTGTTCAATTTTGCCTATCAGTCAAACATAGGCAAAGCATATCTACATAGGTATTAAACCTTTTACATAGTAGCAAGAAGAAGGAGTTAGTGGGGTTTAGAAATTGACTGTGCGTGTGTCTGTCAGGTCTGAATTCCATGCAGAATCTGGCAGCTTTAACTACTGCAGCAAAAGCTACACAAGGCACAACTTCAACTTCCAACATCATGACGACATCTAGTAGTTCATTAAGTGCACTAACCGGCTCAGGTAAAAAAAATAAAAAAGTCAGTCATACACTGCATTTGTATACTTCATTGCAACTTTGTTACTCATTCTTGACTACAGAACTCACTTCAGTCCATTCTGAAATAAAGACTAATTAACTGTGATATATTCTATTGTATTTGGTATTCATATTTGGAGTTTTGGGATTTGATCTTTTCAACCTTTGGGCAACTAAGACAACTAATTTTACATCACAAAATGACCAAAATATTCTCAGACAATAAAGTCTGCATGTGGAATCATTTTATGGTATTTTAATGTTCATAGTTTCAACTGTGCTTAAAAAATGGTCATGTTATCCCACAGTTATCCAAATGAAGGATGGAATCAAATTGGAATCAGATAATTTTTGATTCGATGTGATAAAAAACAAAAACAAACAAAAAACAAGTCAATTGCAAAATAGTCAAAATAACTGCCCTGACAATTATACAGTTAAAATATTTGCAGGGGTTCCCCCAGAAATCTTGTTAAGCCTGGTGTTTGTGGCTCAGAGGTGGTCCACTGGCAGTTCCCTGTGTTTATGTATTAAAAGATGTTGAGTTGACAAGGAAATGTAAAAATATTATTTTCCATGTAAGCAATTGGAGAGAAGTACTCTACTTTTATTATCACTTTGAGGAAAACTGTTGGTAAAAAACTGAGTGAAAACATGCCTCCTGAAGGATCCCGAGACCGAGATGAGACCAGATGAGAAGTTTGTGTTGCTCAAGCAAGTTAAAGAGTTACTGAGCAAACAGAAGGAAATGACAATTTCAAAGGCTTTGTTAAAATCATTATGGATTCTACAAATACCAAACCATACAGGCTGACACGAGAAGTGCAGGACATTAAAACCAGACTGCAATTTATGCAGAAAGATGTGGATGACATCAAAGCAGAAAGCATTAAGCACAACAAATTAGGTATTCAAAGTTTGTGATAAGCCTGTTGGTAATCACAGACAAGATGGAGCACCTGGAGGGACAATCAAAGAGAAACAATCTGGTCATCGATGGAATTACTGAGTTGCCTGTAGGGTTGCAATCAAAAAAAAAAATCAAACAAAGTCCAGAAGTTATAGAGCTCTTATTCATTTTATCTCTTTGTTCAAAAACATTTCCACCCAGTTACAGCATGACATGTTCACACACAAGAGGGAGAGTCTCCTCTGATCTAACACACCTGCCTTTTAAAGCATTGGCTCTTCCTTGACTAATTAAGGGGTGGAGTCAACATTTACAAGTGAAAACAACATTTGTACTTCACTATATTCCTAGAAAGAAATTTACATTTCAACTAACAACCTTCAAACTAAAACAAAAACAATCTGGGCCCCAAATTAAATCCAAAAACATCTCCCCTCTCTCTCAAACAACAGATTCTGAGGTTGATTGAAACACCAGGTCCTGGTCAGCACTGCTCATGGCAACACCTGACCAGGTGACCTCAAAGAGAAGAAAAATGATTAAAACACCAAACAAAGCAAGTTGCTTCCTCCAAACAAAATACACTTAATAAATAAATTGGAATATCGCAGCACAAACACATCACCTTTTAGGGAGGGGTTAATCCCTCACATTGCCAAATGAGACTTGGGTTGAAACGGGAGAAAGCAAAGACAGTTCTGTCTGAAAAGTTAAAGTTACGACATGAGATTGAGATAGCGAGAACTCACCGCACTGGGAAACCCAGAGGAGACAGATCCAGGCCAATTGTCGTCAAATTCCTGAGGTACAAGGACAGACCAACTATTCTGGAGCCCACCAAGGCGCCTAAGGGATCCAAAATCTACATTAAGAAGAATTTCACAGATCCTGTCAGGAAGAGGAGGGTGGAAGGGATGCAGGACTTCAAAGCAGCATGTTATAGTTTTGGTAAAATTGTTTCGTTACTGAACTCTGATGTTCTGAGTTTAAACTTTGAGTTTGAGTTCTGTTTGTGCACAAATACATAAGCTACAATTACTACTGATTGCTTTTTAGGTTGGCCAATTAAACTAGCCTTTTCTCCCAGATTTGACTAAATCCATGTTGAAACATTGTTAGTGGTGCTGATGTTTTTAACAGCAAAAGAGGACCATAATTTAGCATGATGCCGTACCGGCCCTGCATGAAGAACTAAATCCGCTGCAGAGGATCTCTGTGCAATGCAGAGATGCGCAACAAACATGAGATTTAATTTAATGCTGCTAATAAGGCTTTAGCAGGTCTTCCATTATTTTCTGTTGAATTTTTCATAACCACCACAGAAACTTTTTTGCTTCCTCAAGCTTTATGAAACAAGTTTTTCAGATTTCTGCGCTGCTGCGAGCATTAACTATAGCTGACTTAGTGGACAAGGCATTTGATATGGTGTGATGCATCTTTTGATCTGAAAATAACAATCAAAGAAAATCACTGTTATTATTGTTGTTATTATTGTTTTTGCAGTAGTGAGACTTAAAAGCAAAACTGACACTTTTATCCCCTGTGACCCAAAATGGTATTTCTTTTCAAACTAGATTTAAAGAAACTACTTTTTAAAAAATGTATTACATCTTTTGAACAGCTTCAAACCTATCCAGAGATATAGTGTTTTATATTGTTTTTTCTGTGTTTATGCCTGTTTTGTCCTGAAAAGCCTGATCTTTTTCAAAGGAGAAAAACACAAAATTTACAATATTTTCAAAAATAATCTGTAAAGTGAAATATTGTAAGATGTGGGTGTTTTAGACTTGTCCAAATTAAAAATTAATAACAACATTGATTTTTAGGTCCAAGCAGTGAAGCCCTGTAAAGGAGGGTTGTTATCATAATGTTTAATATATTGTTTCTCCTGTCAAATGAATTGCTGTTTTGGATCCCTAAGCACATCTGAAAACTCACCAGCATTGGTGAACTCATCAAGCCTGCATAAAAATTACATATTTTAAGGTCAATGCATAAATTGCAAAAGAAATGTTTCACTGTGAACGGCCGCTATCTGACCCCATGTTGATTTGACCTAATCAACATTAAACTGTATTCAGTGACAGAAGACATGTTGGTGTGACTTGGTTTCCAAGACTCACCTATTTTAGTGATGGATTTGTGGTGAAGTCACATGTGACACCATTGCCTCTAAATTCCACAGATTCAAGCTGAGTTTTAGATAAGGATAAGGATCTGCAGCACCCACTAAAATATTTTAATGATCAGCCCCAAGTCATGCCTTGTCCCAGAATAATGAAACTTGGCACATTTGTATCCATCCATCCATCCATCAGTCAGTCAGTCAGTCAGTCAGTCAGTCAGTCAGTCAGTCAGTCAGTCAGTCAGTCAGTCAGTCAGTCAGTCAGTCAGTCAGTCAGTCAGTCAGTCAGTCAGTCAGTCAGTCAGTCAGTCAGTCAGTCAGTCAGTCAGTCAGTGAGTCAGTCAGTCAGTCAGTCACCAGCAGACTTTTTTGTGCATATCCATCAGGAATTAGTCAACTTGGATCAAAGCCACCATTGTGTCAGTTTTTATAGACATTGCATCTGATTGAATTCCTCCCAGTTGTTGACACACAGACTTCAAAATCACTGTGCAGATTCTGGAGGCATTGAAGATTAAAAGTTATCAAAATCTTTTTTATGTGTGGTCAACCCTCAAAAGCTGACCATTCACCATGAAACATTAACATGCAATAACATCCACATAGAAGGTTACAGCTGCATCAGACTTCCTGTGTCTCATTACAGACTGGCCCTCATCCCATTCACATAGTTAACTAGTGACATCACCTTAGCCCTTACCTCTCCAATAGGAAGTCACCTGTTCCTTCCTGTTGGAACAGGGGAAGATACTAAAGATTTACTGCTGGATGTCTTACTTTTCTTACTTACTTACTTTTCTCTTCGATTCATATAGGGGTAAACCTGTGCCAAGGGACATAAGATAATCAACATTTATCCTCTCAACACTCCTTGGTGGCTGAACCATGTGGCCATGGCAGAAAGACAAATTTCATTCCCCTGTCATTTGCACACAGCTGGCTCTAAATCACACATGCATGATATGATTTGCACCAAACTGGATATATACAGTGCCTTGCAAAAATATTCGACCCCCTTGAACTTTTCAATCTTTTGCTGCTTTTCAGACTTCAAACATAAAGATCTACATTTTTAATTATTTTGTGAAGAATCCCATGTACCTATGACCTTTCTTAACTTCTAAAGAGGTCAGAAGTATTATATTGGAATTTGACTCCCTTGCGCCCCCTAGGTAATGCTAACAGTTGTTATCTCTGTGATACATCATCTGATCTGAATCTTCTTATGTATACCACAACAATAAAACATTGTTGTGGTATATTAATGACATCACTAAAGAATCTCCCACAATCGCCATGAGGCCAGTGGTGCTGAGCTGCCACGGCCCTATGAGGTTGCTTGCAGCTTTAACGATGTATTATAATTTTTGGAGTAATGGCAATTTTAATGCAAAATCTGACACTATCTTTTGTGACCAAAAAATGATTCATCTTTAATAAAAAGATGTAATAAAAAAAATCTACTTTTTTTTTTTTCCATTTTCACTGCATTTAATCTTTTCAACAGCTTCAGACCTATTCAGGGACAAAATTTTCCATATTTTAAAAATATTTTATACCTTTTTAATCAAATAAGTCCTCAGTTTTTCAAGAAACCTCCCCCACCCCCAAAATATGCTATATTTTTCAAAAATAAACAGCAAAATGCAGTATTTTAATGTAGATATTTCAGCCTTGACCGGGCCAAAAGTTAATAACAATGCTGACGTTTATGCATTATTTTAGGAGTAATGACAATTAATAGACAAAAACTGACACCCTTTACTTTTGTGACCTAGAACATCTAATAAAAGTGCAATAAAAGCCTACTTAGTTTTAATTCTCCAAATTACACACACACACATTCACACCACTCCTTTACATTGTTGCCAACACAGAAGTATTTTTTGTGATGTTCAGTATTTTTATTGCCATTTTTTTTGGAAGGTAATAGAACCATTTTCCCATTTATTATTCACAAAATAATAAAAATTTTAGAACTTAGAATTTAATAATAAATATGTTACTATGAGGAGGAAGTCAAGGCAAGTTTTTCTTGTATTTTGAAGGCAGAAACTTAGATTTGTTTGGTTTCCATTGGAAAGTTATTTTAAAATGCTAGGATAACTGCCCATCAAAAATATGTGGTTATAATTGGTGTTGATCGGATCAAAAAGGAGCAGAAGGTCTAAAGTGTACAGAAAGTGCATAACTTTTGTTCTACATACCTCATAATCAAGGACAAAAAATAAATAAATAAAAAGAAAATTAAAAAGAAAAAAGCCCTGGCCAACCAAGTTTAATCGAATGAATCTTTAATTTGACTGAGATACTGAAAATCATAAAAAGAGGTATAGCAGAATGTCCCATTTTGGAAAGACGAGAGTCCCCAAGGGTTAAAGGCAAATTCAAATTAATAAATTGAATCCCATTAAAACTTAATTCTCAATCTCAGACTTCAAGGGGGTAAACTGCTCTGATTCTGTGATCAAAAGTAGTTGTACGCAAAACAATTTTCAGTTACATCTAAAACAAACTAAGAGTTTCTGCACATCTCATCTCAGATTATAGAAACTAAATTCTTACTTATTGAGTTCTGGTCCTGGGATCGAGTGATCTGTTATCTGGAGACCTGAGGGATTAAGAAGTAGAAGTAAAATTTTGTGTATTTGAGGAATGATTACCTAATAGGAATTGGAAACAGATGTTTAATTGAGGAGCTGCATTTGGGAAAATAGCATAAGAAACAGACCGTAACAGTGACATGCGGTCGGTCATTGGAGGCAAGTGAGGCAGAGTCTCACCTGTCATGATGGAAAAATATAATGACAAAATCATTTCTATTGCTATTTTCACCATGTGGTTTGTACTATAAAGTATTTATTTTTCAGTTTTATTAGTTTTCTTCAAAATCGCTGAATTTCTGCATTTCCCCATTCAAATGGTCAGAAATGAAGCTGGTGAGTCAGCAGCAAGTTGAGCCTCATCTGGCATTGCGCAACCTCTCACTAACTGCACTGGCTGCCATTCTATGAGAGCACGTTCCTCCTGTCGTACGCATTCAATAAAATGGCTAAAACCATTTAATATATGAACTGATTTTTCATAATTTTACTTATGTATATAATGGACACTGTTTTTTGTCAACTGTGTGTAAGGTGATTTGTGTGCTGAGGAACGATCAGAAATGGCAGAGAACAGATTTGAGGTGAGGCAGGCAGTTCTCTTGCCTCATGGCAGGGGGCGCTCATGATCCCAAATATTGTGGCTCCACAACTGCAGAGTAAGAGACAGTAACAGCGAGCTAGCCATGCAGTAAAGTCAAGTGCAGCCATATATTTATAGTTTTCTCCTCTTACCACAGCAAGCACATAATAATTGCAAATTAAACATTGAGTCTAAAACCATAGTGCTGCAACCGACTGAATGTTCTGCTCTTTGTGTGGGAAATATTTCAGTGTTTTTCTATGGCAATGAATCTATGTGCAGCCTGGTCAATGCACAGAGCAAGAAAGACGTGGTTTGAGTTGTACTTCAACGCATTTTCCCTTTTCTGCAGAGCACGGCACGAAATTAATAATACCTACATATCCAAGTTTCATTGAGTTGACGGAATGATTCTATCGCCGCTATGGATGAATTATAAAGGAATTGTCTTTTTGGCCTCCAGCGTTGTTCACATGTGCGAAATTTCCTTATGTAAACAATAACATGCAAATGGTCTAATTTGTATATCTGATTATTATCAAGTCAGTGGCTCTCCAGCTTTGCACATCACTGCATGTCACTGGCCTTCTATCCTTTGTATGTTTTTGAGATGAACTACTGGATGTTTCTCAATGCCATTTATACTTTGCAACGCTGCTGCTTCCCCTGATTGTTCCCCTTTTTAAGCCTCACTCAGTCACACTCACTTCAGCATATTATCAAATATATTGCAGAGGTAGTTTTCTGGTGCCTCCATCTGACCCTCATCACCTTGACCTTGGTACCTGGATTTGCCTCTTTGCCTTGCCCTTGATGGATTGTCGCTGGTTGTCTGCGACTTGTACTTGGACCTATGCCTGGCTGATGGGTTTCCCTATTCCGCCTACTCCTAGGGATGAATACTTCACTTTCTCCATTGCTTGCCCATCATACAGGGGTTGAATTTGTGCTTGTACTGTGCAATGTGGGGTACCCAGTCAGAACTTCATGGCCCATCAGCTCTTTTCCTTCCTTGATTCTCAATCATTTGCCTTTATCAGTGCAGTTCAGCTTATCGACAGAACAGGTTGGAATATTCACCACGTACTAAACATTTCATTTGGACTGTTACTTAGATCCCCAATCTTTACTCTCCCCTCACTGTGCTGCAGTTCATGATCCAGTTCCAATGAGCTTTTTAAAGTAAATTATTGAGTTAATTTTTTCTCCCCCGTGTTGTGACTGAATTTCCAGGTCCCACAAGTGAGTGTTGTAATAAACATCAGAGAATGCTGACCAAAGGAATTACTGGAACCATGACTGAACTGAATGTTATACAAGTTGAATCACTGAACTCCACCTGTTTTGCATGGAAGAATGTGAAAGAATTTCAGACTCTCTATGTGCTAAACTGATAGAGACAAACCCCAAGCGTCTTGCAGCTGAAATCGCAGCAAAAGGTGGCGCTACAAAGTATTAACCAAGTATTGCACACTCCACTTTGAAGATTTTTACTTGTTAAAAAAGTTTGAAATATCCAATAAATTTCATACCACCTCACGATTTTGTCCCACTTGTTGATTCTTCACAAAATAATAAAAATTTGAGATCTTAATGTTTGAAGCCTGAAGAGCGACAAAAGGTTGAAAAGTTTAAGGGGGCCGCATACTTTTGCAAGGCACTGTACGTCTGGACACTGCAATTTTACTTTTAAGTTTTATGAGGATTGAAGGTGAGCAGCCGTTTTCCCAATAGAAGTTCTCTATTAGTGGTTTAGACTTTGACTTAGCCACTAAGTCAAAGACACAGCACATTGTTGTGTCCAACTTTTTCTGTGTACGTCACCTGGATCTTTCAGTAGAGGGGTGAATACTTTCCATAGGCATTGTACTATCAACACTGAGTCTCCTGACATTGTTACTTATTGCAGTGTTTCCCAATCCTGTTCCCCAAGGCAAACTGCCCTGCATGTTCTAGATATCTACATGCTTTAATACTCTTGATTCAGTTGATTGTAGTTCAGCAATTGCCTGTTAATCTACCTTCAACTAAAATCAGCTGGGCTGAAGCCAGGAAAACTCTAAAACATGCAGAACAGTGTACCTTGAGGACCAGCGTTGGGAAACACCGACATATTGCTTGGCAGGAATCAAATTTACTTTTGGAAAAATTGTATCTATTTTTTGTGTAATTGATACAGGCATGGCAACAATAAATGGCAACCTTTCTTCTGGTGGCTTGTCTCATGGCTCAGGTAATACAATGGAGGCGCTGAGCCAAGCCTATTCAGGTATTCAGCAGTATGCAGCTGCTGCCCTACCCAACTTCTACAATCAGAGCCTGCTATCCCAGCAAAATGTGTCAGCTGCTGGCAGCCAAAAAGAAGGTGAGTTTTATCAACTAGGAATTGAAAAAGGAATCATAGCATTGTAGAATTGTTGGTGATGAGTGCAGATAGTCATTTAGCATAGAAATTGTATGTTGGTAAGTGAGTTAGAAATGTGAATGGCTGGGTTTAAAACATGCAGAAGATGTTGAGGTCGTCAGCGAGGTAGGACGTTATGGGAGTCATCACAACTATGTTGGAGCGGCAGAGTGTTCTGTAGGGAGTGATGCTGTTCATCTCTATGAAGTTACTAAAGGGTAATTCACTTAGAACTTGTCTAGTTTCTTGTTGCAGTGTTTGTGAAAACACTTTTGAATTACAGACATCTTAAAATTATCCGACAAAAATCTTAAAATTGTTGAAGACGTTGGCTGACTTGCTTCTCCTGGGGAGAACTGGGGACCACGGTCTAACAGGATTTCTGATGGGATGACCTCTTGAGAGTGTCTGCTTTGTCAAATTGAAGGCCTGAGAAGGAATGTATTCCCTGAGGAGCCTGAGATCTTTTAACATCTGTGGAAATCTTCTGGGGTGGCTTTATCACCCAGTTCTTTTTTTTAATGCTTTTTTCTTATTAATGTATTATTGATCAGCACTTTCAGCTGTGGCTCGTGTTAAAGCACTTTATAAATCAAGTTGGTGATGATGATGCACTGTAGTGTGCTGGGGTGGAAGCATATCTAAGGCAAAGCTTTCCAGCGTGGAGAAACAAATCAAGCAGGCTGTCTCAGTGGTCAAATCAAGGCTGGACTTTGTCAACAACAGCAGAGAGAGCATTGCAAAAACTCCTGGATATTATGGACAACACCAGCGACCTTCTTCACTCTGTCATCAGCAGCCAGGAAAGCAGGCTCAGTGGGAGACTGTTTCTTTTAAAGTCAAGGACTAACAGACTGAGGAACTCCTTTAAAATGTTCAACTTCTCAGTAGGAGGGTTAACAGGAATACAACAGAAACAGATGGTCTGTAAGATTGGTGGGCTTAATGGGGGTTAGGGGGATTATGTACATGTAAGGGTGCTGGATGGAAGATGGAGATGACAATTTCACTGTGGGGGGAAAACTCAAATCCATCTATCTACAATAGCAAGAAAAAGTAAATACAGAAGAAATGGGCACCAATATTTTTAACAGTATTGTGGATTGGCATTCCTGCTTATTCTGAGAAATGCTCTTTGTGTTCTGTAGGCCCAGAGGGAGCAAACCTTTTCATTTATCACCTGCCTCATGAGTTTGGAGACCAGGACCTGCTGCAGATGTTTTTACCTTTTGGAAATGTGATCTCAGCAAAGATTTTCATTGACAAACAGACCAACCTTAGCAAATGTTTTGGTGAGTCTATGTAAACTCCTGATTGCATAACAAGTTGCATGTTCTCCTGTGGAAGCGCCCATCTGGAAGAAGCCGTGCATGTGGTGTCATTTTGCAGTTACGTTTGAAATACAGTAATCCAAACTGGTGATCATCTCAAAAGCACTTTTACCTTTTCACTCTGTCTATTGACCATGGCCGGCCCTCATCAAAGCAAACTAAGCAGCTGCTAAGGGCCCCCGGGGCACTAAGGGGCTCCCTCAGTGGAGCTGCTTTTTTATTTTATTTTTTGCAATGGTTTCTATGTCATTATAGTAACAAAAACACATATTTTTATGATAAAGTTGTGATTAATTTTTATATATGCTGTATTGGTATATCAGCAGTATTGGTAACTGCTGATGTCAGAGTTTTTAGTCCATCTGACCTGTGTGTGGGGGATAAAGAAAGAGTGTGTTGATAATTACGGGAAAATAAAAGATCCTTCATGGAAAATGTTTAGCTCCCTCTTAGCACCTGCAGAAAGAAATTTCTGGAGCCGCCACTGTCCAGCAAAATGATTTTACATCAGGATACATGGTTACTGCATTAATATCAATGAGCTTCTCCTTGCTGTAATTGGCGATAAGTTACTTGCTGATGAGATAATTCATGTGGTTAAAACACACATTATTTTTAATAAACTTCTGTTAAAATTATTTGGAGGCTCAGAATCAACCCAGTATTTGTCCACATTCTCAAGTAAGAAAGACTCACCTGGTATAAATACATTTTTTAGCTCATGGAATTACACTTAAGAGAAATGAATTTAATCAAAATATGCCATGAGTATCTGTGTATGCATTCCATCTTAAATAGGGGTGCACCAATTGCAGTTATCTGACCGAATGCATATTATCGAACCATACGAAGCTTTACCTGCTGATTTTGATTTTGGCTGATACATTTTTTTTCTCTGAACTGTCACTAAATATAGCAAGAAAGTCACCAAGTTAGCAACAGTGAGGTAGCTATTGTTGTGCCAGCCAACATACTCGTGATCCATTTTGCTCTGTTTTGAAGCCGGAGGTCCTCTTCCTGACCTCCATCTGAATTTTGTGCATCATCCGGGTCACGTATCTACAATCCACCCAGCAATAAGGCCCCCCGTCTGGAATTGTTCCAAAAACCATTCCAAAAATGATAAATCAAGCTTTAATATTTTCTTGCTCAAGCTTTGTGTTTTAAAAGATGATCATGAAACTAGGGGCTAAAATAAAAAAAATTCTTATAGGAAGAAAAGTGTAGGTGATGCTTGGCTGGTGAAAAGCCAAGCATCACTATTATTTCACAAAATATTGTTTGGTAAAACTATTATTTTTAGGACAGTAAGTCTTTTGATGTGCTTTTTTGGTTGACCTTAAATCTTATTCTTGTTCTTCAGGCTTTGTGAGCTATGATAATCCAGTGTCATCACAAGCAGCCATCCAGTCAATGAACGGTTTCCAGATCGGTATGAAAAGACTGAAGGTTCAACTAAAGCGTTCAAAGAATGATAGTAAGCCTTACTAGCATTAAGGCCTATGGAACAAATTGTGTTCTAGTAAGTACATGAATGAAGAATTATTTATTTGGCATTTACTGTACTGTCGCTTTCATTATAAAAGTACAAAATCATACTACATAGCTCTTAAAGCGTGCTGTGCTGTAAAAATACATTATTTTTTATACAACAGACATTATCCAAGTTTGTATTCTAAATATTTGGTCATGTTCTGTATTGTCTTGCTGTATGAGCTTTCAGTTAAATATATAATGTGATTCACAATGATTCTTTTCCTGTTTTATCTGTTGTCATCAGTAATCTAAGTTTCTCAATGGCAAACTATTCATAAAAAAATACTTTTTCTCTTTGTATAGCAGTTAAATTATTCACATTAGGTATTATTAAATGAGTTAAAAATATTTGGTTTATAATAAAAAATTGCAGGGTGCTACTTTGTGGACTTTATATTTCTAGTAAATCTGCATTTGACAGTTTGTGAGTATTATACTTTTTTGACCAACCAACCAACTCACCCACTTAGGTTTGCAAGGTAGACTGGTAAGGGTGAGGGAGGAAACACAAGAAAACTGAAAGTATTTGTAATACTAAAGAAACACTAAAGAAAAGATGGTAAACTAGAAAATAAAGACGAGGGAAGCTATAACAAACGTAAGCAGAAATAAGGCTGATCTAACAATAATAAGATCTAAAGGTAAGAACATATAGCTAGAGTATCTAGAAGGCTTAAGCAAAGAAATAACCTAACTAGAATCACTAAAAAAAGTTGGACATAGAGTCAGACACAAAGACTAACTAAACCTAAGGTGAAAGAAATGACAAAATTAGAAACACTATGGCACACTGATGCCTTGCAGCAAGAAGGTCCTGGGTTCAATTCCCGGCCCGGGGTCTTTTTGCACGGAGTTCTCCCTGTGCGTGTGTGGGTTCTCTCCAGGTACTCCGGCTTCCTCCCACAGTCCAAAAATATGACTGTTAGGTTCATTGGTCTTTACAAATTCTCCCTGGGTGTGAGTGAGTGTGTGTGTGCATGGTTGTTTGTCCTGTTTATTTCTATGTTGCCATGCGACAGACTGGCAACCTGTCCAGGTGACCCGCCTCTCGCCCGGAACACAGCTGGAGAGGAACCAGCAACTCCACTAGGGACAATCAGACCATCTCTCCCTGTTCCTCACACCTCGGTATTCACCACTCATCCAACATGAGAAACCCACTGAGAGGACAGTAAAGGTGTGGCCAGAGGGCTCAGGCGCTGTGCTCCAGACCAGTTCAGGAATACAGATTGGAATACTTTCCACCACACAGACTTGGATCAGTACGCCTCATCTGTACTGGACCACATCTCCACCACCATAGACTGTCACCATCCACAAACGCGTCCATTAACCCTAACCCTACCCCAACCAGAAACCCTGGATGTTCGTCTCCTGCTGAAGGCCCGTAACATCGCCTTCAGGTCAGGGGATGCACAGACCTACAGCGCAGCCAGGGCTGAGCTGAAGAGGGGAATCAAGAAGGCCAAACACTACTACAAAAGGAAGGTGGAGGATCACTTTTCCAACTCCAACCCCCCGACGCATGTGGCTGGCAGGAGTGCTGATGGACATTTTCAACCTGTCCCTGGCCCGCGCCATGGTACCGACCTGCTTCAAGTCTACCTCCATCGTCCCAATTCCTAAGAATTTCAACCCGACCAAACTCAATGACTATCGTCCGGTAGCCCTCATTTCCATCATCACCAAGTGCTTGGAGTGGCTGGTCCTAGCACACCTTAGATCCTGTCTCCCCCCCACACTGGATCCCCACCAATTTGCATACAGGCAGAATAGGAGCACAGAGGATGCAGTCTCCATAGCGCTCCACTCTGTCCTTTCTCTCCTGGACAACAAGAACACTTACGCCAGAATGCTGTTCTTAGACTTTAGTTCAGCACTGTCATTCCATCACAACTCATTGCCAAACTCACAGACCTCGGCATCAGTTCATTCATGTGCAACTGGTTGCTAGACTTCCTAACCAGTCGACCCCAACACATCCGGCTGGACAACCACTTCTCATCCACCATCATCATAAACACTGGAGTGCCACAAGGCTGTGTGATGAGTCCCTTCCTCTACTCTCTCTTCACCCACGATTGCAGACCTGTCCATGGCTCTAACGCCATCATCAAGTTTGCAGATGACATCACGGTGATCGGCCTCATCAGAGACAACGATGAGGCCGCCTACAGGGAGGAGGTGGACCGTCTGGCTGAGTCGTGCGACAAGAACTACCTGCAGCTGAACACCGAGAAGACCAAGGAGCTCATCGTGGACTTCAGGAGGAACGCTGACCTGCACCCACCCATCCACATCAAGGGAATAGCGGTGGCGTGTGAACAGCTTTAAGTTCCTGGGAGTCCACATCTCCGAGGACCTGACCTGGACAACCAAATGCTCCAAACTCATCAAGAAGGGGCACCAGCGCCTCTTCTTCATGAGGACCTTGAGGAAGAACCACCTGTCCTCAGAGATCCTCACTAACTTTTACCGCTGCACCATAGAGAGCATCCTCACCAACTGCATCACAGTTTGGTACGGGAACTGCTCTGTCTCCGACCGGAAGGCTCTGCAGAGGGTGGTGAAAACTGCCCAGCACATCGCCGGGGCACCGCTCCCTGCCATCAACGACATCTACAGGAAGCGGCGTCTGAAAAGGACCGGAAAAATCACCAAGGACTTGACTCACCCTGCACACACACTCTTCTCTCCTGCCCTCTGGGAGGCGTTACCGAAGCCTATAGACCAGAACCACCAGGCACCAGAACAGCTTCTTCCCCACAGCTGTCACGCTCCTGAACTGCTTCTGACACAAACTATAAGGACTGTACCCCCCGTCCCCGGACTGTTCCCCTCACATACATGATCTGTATACAATCGTTATATAATCTGTAGATCTAATTTGCCATTATTTATCCTGTATTATAAAACAACTAATACATATATATATATTCCTGTATATTCTGTATAACCTGTGTAATTTGTATAATATGTACATAGCTCTCATATTTATATTTATATTTGTACAAAACCTTTTATTTATAGCACATCAATATTACTCTCTGTTTATATCTTGTACACCTGTTTATAAATATTTATATCCTGTATACAACGTCTGGATAGATGCAAACTACATTTTGTTGCTTTGTACATGTGACAGTGCAATGACAATAAAGTTGAATTCTATTCTATTCTATAATTGATGGATGGATGGAAACACTATGGGGGGAGCTAGAAGGACTTAAGAAATAACTGTAGGTGTAAATCCCAGGCGTGGGATTTACACGTCGGGAAGCTGAGATTTACACCCGTATTACGTCCAGGAGGTGTCATACTCCACTTCTTGTCTGCTTCTTAATAAATATCTGGGTTTTCTGCTCACTCCTGTGTCGTGGCTTAATTTCTGGGCATCTCTAGTGAATTATTACAGGTTTGTGTGCAATGAATGGAAACGACATACAAGTTTCACCTTTTGAATGGAATTACTGATTTAAATAAACATTTTCATAATAATAACAATTTTTGACCAGCACCTGTACTTTTTGAGGAAGCTAAAATCCTTCAGTTCTTGCAGCAAGATGTTCCAGATCTTCTATAAGTCTAAGTCACCTCTTTGGGATTAATAAAGTATTTTTGCATTGAATTTGAATCGAACAAGAATTTAACACAGGCAACAAAAATAGAGTTAAGTTCTTTAAATAAAAAATAATTATATATATAGGAAATATATATATATAGACTTATATATATATATATATAAGTATATGTCTTATATATATGCTTTCTGTTCAACGAATTGGTTAATTGAAAAAGATATATTTTTCTACAGTACAAAAATCTGTGATTTTGATAGCAAAAAATCAAAACACTATATGGAGACGTGTCGAAATGAACAAAGACACAGACAACAAAATATCCAAGACAGTACTGGTCTGCTCTATTTTTAGTGAATAGTGATAACGACAGGTCAGAAACAAACTAACAAGAAACAGATTGATTGGCTCATAAATGCACGCGCTGGCAGACACGCGGTCCGTGTCTGGGTGTGTGTGTGGTGTGTGTGTGTGTGTGGGTGTGTGTGCGGTGTGTGTGTGTGTGGTGTGGGTGTGTCTTTCTTCCAGATGAGCCGGCGGCGCGGCGCCGCGCTGCGCGTGCCTTCTCCTGTCTGTTTACTTGTAATCCTTGGAATGCCACTCTGGCAGAAGGAGCGCTCTTCCCCAACCACGTCATACCTCTCTCTGCCTTTCACACAAATCTCACACAACCTCTCTGGACCAGTCGCATCTTAAACACAACTGGTAAGTGTGCTATTTATTATTGTTTCGCACGTTTTCCTGCCATATTTTTACTATCTTCTAATACCATATTTGATTTGGCCGCAGGTGTGCGAATTAACTATAAAGTGGATGTGGACTGTGTTTGTCGCCTGTGCATGGAAATTAGGGATTTTTTTGTCAGACTGTTGAGCTTCCTATCTTCTGCCTCTTCTAGTCTAAAATAGAATCTGCAGTTCACGAAAACAAAACAAACAAAAAAACAAAAAAACAAAAAAAAAAAAACATCGGATCTGCTACATCTAAATGGATTTTTCAGCTGACCTGCTGTTATTGGCCTTGAGAGCAAAGGAGTGTTCCATGACCGGCATATTGCGGTCCTGTCTCTGTAAATTTGAAAAATTCCAGTCAGAAATAAAAATTACACACTCTCATTTTTTCTCATGACGTGAAGAATTAAAGGATCCCTTTATCTTGCTTAAATAGACTGGCAGAGTAACATAGTTATTATATACAAAAAATATTGAACTCAGTCATTCATAATTGATCATGTTTTGATTGTCAGTTTATTTTGTTAACATCCAAAACTTGTTTTAAATATACTTAACATTGCTCCCAATATGTGAGCAATGTGCTCACAATTGTCTTAAAGTTGTTGGTGCACACTTAAGCTCCTATCTGGGTTCTGTAAGCTACATTCAACTGAGACTTGGTAAGTCTCTTATCAACAGTTCAATGAGATAGGAATTTCTTGAACAGTTCCAGGGTCTCATTTATAAAAGATTGAGTATGATTCATATTGAAAGTGTGAATACATCCAAATGGCAAAAATTATACACCAAAAAAATGTTTTGATTAATAAATCCTTGCATACAAATATTAGCAAGCAATCTTTCTTTATAGATAACAGCAGACCCAAAAAGTTTGTGCTCCACAGTTGTCCTTTGGGTGTTCATATTATTAAAGTGCAGCTCCTCTGCAGTCTGGGAGAGTGGAAACTAGGTTAGGAGCCAGCGCATGTGGTGGTGACAAATGTCCCCTTGCTGGTTGTAACACGATGGTGTGTCTGTACCTTTCGTCCAAATAATAAAAAATCCACAAGTTAGTTTTTCATGGACTCATGGTCTCTCCACAATGTAGAAAAATCTGACATATTGGCTGGCCAGGTTAACAATGTCATCCAGGATGTCGAGTACAATTGCGCTTGCTGATTTCCGTGATATCCCAGTCCTATGAATACCTTTACAGAATTAAGTTGTTCCTCAAAGTGGCTTCAGAGAGTTAATCAGGGTTTCCCACAGGGTGCTCCCCCGCCAGGCTAAGTGTTGCATGTTTTTGTTTTTATTTTAAAAATTATACATATTTTTTAAAATAAAAAAAGGCCGGACTGCAAGCGTCTTCTCTTCGGATAGCATTTTATTGTCGGAGCAGAATTATTTCCGAAAGAAAAATGGGTTTATAGTGTTCCTGCATTGTACAGGGAGCGTGCACCAATCACACCTCTGGCACCTCTGCGCGTTGACTACATCATGCGCACTGTCATGGTTTGATCTCTGAAGTTTACCTCGGTGCGGATCTCTCATATAGACTGACCTATGTGGACATTTATACAAACCTGCTGTGAGGATCCATGTTTCTTTATACTAAGCTTGTTAAATTTTGGCACACTTAAAGCCAGACTAATTATCAGTATAACTGAAGTGTATTATTTTGGAACTAATTTTGTACCCAGTATATTTTAATAGTAATAAAATTTTAGAAAAGCACAACTTAAAGTCTACTAAGTGTACTATTTTGTGCTGTTTAGGAACAACTAAAGTTATATACTTTAAGTATACTGCATTTTATGTAATATAAATGTGCTTGATTAGTTTACATTATGTGTATTATTTTTGTGATCAAATTACATTTAAAATATATTTAAAGTAATGAGCATAACATATTAGTTGTGTGATCACAGATTGCTTCAGTCACACTTTTGGTTTACTATAATTGCTAAAGAAGTACACTTTTTAGTTGCTTATCATTGTGTTTTATTTTTTTTCATTGCCACTTGGTACATCACACGCTTCATTCACACTACAGTACTGCGAACATATCAGCTACCAAAACACAGAAGGATCAATTACAACCCACTTTCCGACTGAAAAAAACTTACATTGTGAATTCACATATTTCAAGAATAAGTTACCAATGTAGTATTAGAGTTGTACAAATTGTCTAAATATATTTGAAGTTTACGGACAACATGCTTATGAAAATTAGCACAGTAAGTACACTTTAGAGGAAATGTGAAAAATATGACTAAAATCAGTCACCTCTCTGAAAATGACAGTAAAATCAGTCACCACTCTGAAAATGACAGTAAAATCAGCCACATCTTTGAAAATGACAGTAAAATCAGCCACCTCTCTGAAAATGACAGTAAAATCAGCCACCTCTTTGAAAATGACAGTAAAATCAGCCACCTCTCTGAAAATGACAGTAAAATCAGTCACCTCTTTGAAAATGACAGTAAAATCAGCCACCTCTTTGAAAATGACAGTAAAATCAGTCACCTCTTTGAAAATGACAGTAAAATCAGTCACCTCTTTGAAAATGACAGTAAAATCAGCCACATCTCTGAAAATGACAGTAAAATCAGTCACCTCTTTGAAAATGACAGTAAAATCAGCCACATCTCTGAAAATGACAGTAAAATCAGTCACCTCTTTGAAAATGACAGTAAAATCAGTCACCTCTTTGAAAATGACAGTAAAATCAGCCACCTCTCTGAAAATGACAGTAAAATCAGCCACCTCTTTGAAAATGACAGTAAAATCAGCCACCTCTCTGAAAATGACAGTAAAATCAGTCACCTCTTTGAAAATGACAGTAAAATCAGCCACCTCTTTGAAAATGACAGTAAAATCAGTCACCTCTTTGAAAATGACAGTAAAATCAGTCACCTCTTTGAAAATGACAGTAAAATCAGCCACATCTCTGAAAATGACAGTAAAATCAGTCACCTCTTTGAAAATGACAGTAAAATCAGCCACATCTCTGAAAATGACAGTAAAATCAGTCACCTCTTTGAAAATGACAGTAAAATCAGTCACCTCTCTGAAAATGACAGTAAAATCAGTCACCTCTCTGAAAATGACAGTAAAATCAGTCACCTCTTTGAAAATGACAGTAAAATCAGCCACCTCTTTGAAAATGACAGTAAAATCAGTCACCTCTTTGAAAATGACAGTAAAATCAGTCACCTCTTTGAAAATGACAGTAAAATCAGCCACCTCTTTGAAAATGACAGTAAAATCAGTCACCTCTCTGAAAATGACAGTAAAATCAGTCACCTCTTTGAAAATGACAGTAAAATCAGCCACATCTCTGAAAATGACAGTAAAATCAGTCACCTCTTTGAAAATGACAGTAAAATCAGTCACCTCTCTGAAAATGACAGTAAAATCAGTCACCTCTCTGAAAATGACAGTAAAATCAGTCACCTCTTTGAAAATGACAGTAAAATCAGCCACCTCTTTGAAAATGACAGTAAATTCAGTCACCTCTTTGAAAATGACAGTAAAATCAGTCACCTCTTTGAAAATGACAGTAAAATCAGTCACCTCTCTGAAAATGACAGTAAAATCAGTCACCTCTTTGAAAATGCAAGTAAAATCAGTCACCTCTCTGAAAATGACAGTAAAATCAGTCACCTCTTTGAAAATGACAGTGAAATCAGTCACCTCTTTGAAAATGACAGTAAAATCAGCCACCACTCTGAAAATGACAGTAAAATCAGCCACCTCTCTGAAAATGACAGTAAAATCAGTCACCTCTTTGAAAATGACAGTAAAATCAGTCACCTCTTTGAAAATGACAGTAAAATCAGTCACCTCTCTGAAAATGACAGTAAAATCAGCCACATCTCTGAAAATGACAGTAAAATCAGCCACATCTCTGAAAATGACAGTAAAATCAGCCACCTCTCTGAAAATGACAGTAAAATCAGCCACATCTCTGAAAATGACAGTAAAATCAGCCACATCTCTGAAAATGACAGTAAAATCAGTCACCTCTTTGAAAATGACAGTAAAATCAGCCACCTCTCTGAAAATGACAGTAAAATCAGCCACCTCTTTGAAAATGACAGTAAATCAGCCACCTCTTTGAAAATGACAGTGAAATCAGTCACCTCTCTGAAAATGACAGTAAAATCAGCCACCTCTTTGAAAATGACAGTAAAATCAGCCACCTCTCTGAAAATGACAGTAAAATCAGCCACCTCTTTGAAAATGACAGTAAAATCAGCCACCTCTCTGAAAATGACAGTAAAATCAGCCACCTCTTTGAAAATGACAGTAAAATCAGCCACCTCTTTGAAAATGACAGTAAAATCAGCCACCTCTCTGAAAATGACAGTAAAATCAGCCACCTCTTTGAAAATGACAGTAAAATCAGTCACCACTCTGAAAATGACAGTAAAATCAGCCACCTCTTTGAAAATGACAGTAAAATCAGCCACCTCTCTGAAAATGACAGTAAAATCAGCCACCTCTTTGAAAATGACAGTAAAATCAGCCACCTCTCTGAAAATGACAGTAAAATCAGTCACCTCTTTGAAAATGACAGTAAAATCAGCCACCTCTTTGAAATGACAGTAAAATCAGCCACCTCTCTGAAAATGACAGTAAAATCAGCCACCTCTCTGAAAATGACAGTAAAATCAGCCACCTCTCTGAAAATGACAGTAAAATCAGCCACCTCTTTGAAAATGACAGTAAAATCAGTCACCTCTCTGAAAATGACAGTAAAATCAGCCACCCTCTGAAAATGACAGTAAAATCAGCCACCTCTCTGAAAATGACAGTAAAATCAGCCACCTCTTTGAAAATGACAGTAAAATCAGTCAAAACTCTGAAAATGACAGTAAAATCAGCCACCTCTTTGAAAATGACAGTAAAATCAGCCACCTCTCTGAAAATGACAGTAAAATCAGTCACCTCTTTGAAAATGACAGTAAAATCAGCCACCTCTCTGAAAATGACAGTAAAAATCAGCCACCTCTCTGAAAATGACAGTAAAATCAGCCACCTCTTTGAAAATGACAGTAAAATCAGCCACATCTCTGAAAATGACAGTAAAATCAGTCACCTCTTTGAAAATGACAGTAAAATCAGCCACCTCTTTGAAAATGACAGTAAAATCAGTCACCTCTTTGAAAATGACAGTAAAATCAGTCACCTCTTTGAAAATGACAGTAAAATCAGCCACATCTCTGAAAATGACAGTAAAATCAGTCACCTCTTTGAAAATGACAGTAAAATCAGCCACCTCTCTGAAAATGACAGTAAAATCAGTCACCTCTTTGAAAATGACAGTAAAATCAGACACCTCTCTGAAAATGACAGTAAAATCAGTCACCTCTTTGAAAATGACAGTAAAATCAGTCACCTCTTTGAAAATGACAGTAAAATCAGTCACCTCTCTGAAAATGACAGTAAAATCAGCCACATCTCTGAAAATGACAGTAAAATCAGTCACCTCTTTGAAAATGACAGTAAAATCAGCCACTCTCTGAAAATGACAGTAAAATCAGTCACCTCTTTGAAAATGACAGTAAAATCAGACACCTCTCTGAAAATGACAGTAAAATCAGTCACCTCTTTGAAAATGACAGTAAAATCAGTCACCTCTCTGAAAATGACAGTAAAATCAGTCACCTCTCTGAAAATGACAGTAAAATCAGTCACCTCTTTGAAAATGACAGTAAAATCAGTCACCTCTTTGAAAATGACAGTGAAATCAGTCACCTCTTTGAAAATGACAGTAAAATCAGCCACCTCTTTGAAAATGACAGTAAAATCAGTCACCTCTTTGAAAATGACAGTAAAATCAGTCACCTCTTTGAAAATGACAGTAAAATCAGCCACCACTCTGAAAATGACAGTAAAATCAGCCACCCTCTGAAAATGACAGTAAAATCAGTCACCTCTCTGAAAAATGACAGTAAAATCAGTCACCTCTTTGAAAATGACAGTAAAATCAGTCACCTCTTTGAAAATGACAGTAAAATCAGCCACCTCTTTGAAAATGACAGTAAAATCAGTCACCTCTTTGAAAATGACAGTAAAATCAGCCACCTCTCTGAAAATGACAGTAAAATCAGCCACCTCTCTGAAAATGACAGTAAAATCAGTCACCTCTCTGAAAATGACAGTAAAATCAGTCACCTTTGAAAATGACAGTAAAATCAGTCACCTCTTTGAAAATGACAGTAAAATCAGTCACCTCTTTGAAAATGACAGTAAAATCAGTCACCTCTTTGAAAATGACAGTAAAATCAGCCACCTCTCTGAAAATGACAGTAAAATTCAGTCACCTCTTTGAAAATGACAGTGAAATCAGTCACCTCTTGAAAATGACAGTAAAATCAGCCACCACTCTGAAAATGACAGTAAAATCAGCCACCTCTCTGAAAATGACAGTAAAATCAGTCACCTCTCTGAAAATGACAGTAAAATCAGTCACCTCTTTGAAAATGACAGTAAAATCAGTCACCTCTCTGAAAATGACAGTAAAATCAGTCACCTCTTTGAAAATGACAGTAAAATCAGCCACCTCTTTGAAAATGACAGTAAAATCAGTCACCTCTTTGAAAATGACAGTGAAATCAGTCACCTCTTTGAAAATGACAGTAAAATCAGTCACCTCTTTGAAAATGACAGTAAAATCAGCCACCTCTCTGAAAATGACAGTGAAAATCAGTCACCTCTTTGAAAATGACAGTAAAATCAGTCACCTCTTTGAAAATGACAGTAAAATCAGTCACCTCTCTGAAAATGACAGTAAAATCAGTCACCTCTTTGAAAATGACAGTAAAATCAGTCACCTCTCTGAAAATGACAGTGAAATCAGTCACCTCTTTGAAAATGACAGTAAAATCAGTCACCTCTCTGAAAATGACAGTAAGATCAGTCACCTCTTTGAAAATGACAGTAAAATCAGTCACCTCTCTGAAAATGACAGTAAAATCAGTCACCTCTTTGAAAATGACAGTAAAATCAGCCACTCTTTGAAAATGACAGTAAAATCAGTCACCTCTCTGAAAATGACAGTAAAATCAGTCACCTCTCTGAAAATGACAGTAAAATCAGTCACCTCTTTGAAAATGACAGTAAAATCAGTCACCTCTTTGAAAATGCAAGTAAAATCAGTCACCTCTCTGAAAATGACAGTAAAATCAGTCACCTCTTTGAAAATGACAGTGAAATCAGTCACCTCTTTGAAAATGACAGTAAAATCAGCCACCTCTCTGAAAATGACAGTAAAATCAGTCACCTCTTTGAAAATGCAAGTAAAATCAGTCACCTCTCTGAAAATGACAGTAAAATCAGTCACCTCTTTGAAAATGACAGTGAAATCAGTCACCTCTTTGAAAATGACAGTAAAATCAGCCACACTCTGAAAATGACAGTAAAATCAGTCACCTCTCTGAAAATGACAGTAAAATCAGCCACCTCTTTGAAAATGACAGTAAAATCAGTCACCTCTTTGAAAATGAAAGTAAAATCAGCCACCTCTGAAAATGACAGTAAAATCAGTCACCTCTTTGAAAATGCAGTAAAATCAGTCACCTCTCTGAAAATGACAGTAAAATCAGTCACCTCTTTGAAAAATGACAGTGAAATCAGTCACCTCTTTGAAAATGACAGTAAAATCAGCCACCACTCTGAAAATGACAGTAAAATCAGTCACCTCTCTGAAAATGACAGTAAAATCAGTCACCTCTTTGAAAATGACAGTGAAATCAGTCACCTCTTTGAAAATGACAGTAAAATCAGCCACCACTCTGAAAATGACAGTAAAATCAGTCACCTCTCTGAAAATGACAGTAAAATCAGTCACCTCTTTGAAAATGGCAGTAAAATCAGCCACCTCTTTGAAAATGACAGTAAAATCAGTCACCTCTTTGAAAATGACAGTAAAATCAGCCACCTCTTTGAAAATGACAGTAAAATCAGTCACCTCTTTGAAAATGACAGTAAAATCAGCCACCACTCTGAAAATGACAGTAAAATCAGCCACCTCTCTGAAAATGACAGTAAAATCAGTCACCTCTCTGAAAATGACAGTAAAATCAGTCACCTCTTTGAAAATGACAGTAAAATCAGTCACCTCTTTGAAAATGACAGTAAAATCAGTCACCTCTTGAAAATGACAGTAAAATCAGTCACCTCTTTGAAAATGACAGTAAAATCAGTCACCTCTCTGAAAATGACAGTAAAATCAGTCACCTCTTTGAAAATGACAGAAATCAGTCACCTCTTTGAAAATGACAGTAAAATCAGCCACCACTCTGAAAATGACAGTAAAATCAGCCACCTCTCTGAAAATGACAGTAAAATCAGTCACCTCTCTGAAAATGACAGTAAAATCTGTCACCTCTTTGAAAATGACAGTAAAATCAGTCACCTCTCTGAAAATGACAGTAAAATCAGTCACCTCTTTGAAAATGACAGTAAAATCAGCCACCTCTTTGAAAATGACAGTAAATCAGTCACCTCTTTGAAAATGACAGTGAAATCAGTCACCTCTTTGAAAATGACAGTAAAATCAGTCACCTCTTTGAAAATGACAGTGAATCAGTCACCTCTTTGAAAATGACAGTAAAATCAGTCACCTCTTTGAAAATGACAGTAAAATCAGTCACCTCTCTGAAAATGACAGTAAAATCAGTCACCTCTTTGAAAATGACAGTAAAATCAGTCACCTCTCTGAAAATGACAGTGAAATCAGTCACCTCTTTGAAAATGACAGTAAAATCAGTCACCTCTCTGAAAATGACAGTAAAATCAGTCACCTCTTTGAAAATGACAGTAAAATCAGTCACCTCTCTGAAAATGACAGTAAAATCAGTCACCTCTTTGAAAATGACAGTAAAATCAGCCACCTCTTTGAAAATGACAGTAAAATCAGTCACCTCTCTGAAAATGACAGTAAAATCAGTCACCTCTCTGAAAATGACAGTAAAATCAGTCACCTCTTTGAAAATGACAGTAAAATCAGTCACCTCTTTGAAAATGCAAGTAAATCAGTCACCTCTCTGAAAATGACAGTAAAATCAGTCACCTCTTTGAAAATGACAGTGAAATCAGTCACCTCTTTGAAAATGACAGTAAAATCAGCCACCTCTCTGAAAATGACAGTAAAATCAGTCACCTCTTTGAAAATGCAAGTAAAATCAGTCACCTCTCTGAAAATGACAGTAAAATCAGTCACCTCTTTGAAAATGACAGTGAAATCAGCACCTCTTTGAAAATGACAGTAAAATCAGCCACACTCTGAAAATGACAGTAAAATCAGTCACCTCTCTGAAAATGACAGTAAAATCAGTCACCTCTTTGAAAATGACAGTGAAATCAGTCACCTCTCTGAAAATGACAGTAAAATCAGCCACCTCTCTGAAAATGACAGTAAAATCAGTCACCTCTTTGAAAATGACAGTAAAATCAGTCACCTCTCTGAAAATGACAGTAAAATCAGTCACCTCTTTGAAAATGACAGTGAAATCAGTCACCTCTTTGAAAATGACAGTAAAATCAGCCACCACTCTGAAAATGACAGTAAAATCAGTCACCTCTCTGAAAATGACAGTAAAATCAGTCACCTCTTGAAAATGACAGTGAAATCAGTCACCTCTTTGAAAATGACAGTAAAATCAGCCACCACTCTGAAAATGACAGTAAAATCAGTCACCTCTCTGAAAATGACAGTAAAATCAGTCACCTCTTTGAAAATGACAGTGAAATCAGTCACCTCTTTGAAAATGACAGTAAAATCAGCCATCTCTTTGAAAATGCAGTAAAATCAGTCACCTCTTTGAAAATGACAGTAAAATCAGTCACCTCTTTGAAAATGACAGTAAAATCAGTCACCTCTCTGAAAATGACAGTAAAATCAGTCACCTCTTGAAAATGACAGTAAAATCAGCCACCTCTCTGAAAATGACAGTAAAATCAGTCACCTCTTTGAAAATGACAGTAAAATCAGTCACCTCTTTGAAAATGACAGTAAAATCAGCCACCTCTCTGAAAATGACAGTAAAATCAGTCACCTCTTTGAAAATGACAGTAAAATCAGTCACCTCTCTGAAAATGACAGTAAAATCAGTCACCTCTTTGAAAATGACAGTAAAATCAGCCACCTCTTTGAAAATGACAGTAAAATCAGTCACCTCTCTGAAAATGACAGTAAAATCAGTCACCTCTCTGAAAATGACAGTAAAATCAGTCACCTCTTTGAAAATGACAGTAAAATCAGTCACCTCTTTGAAAATGCAAGTAAAATCAGTCACCTCTCTGAAAATGACAGTAAAATCAGTCACCTCTTTGAAAATGACAGTAAAATCAGCCACCTCTTTGAAATGACAGTAAAATCAGTCACCTCTTTGAAAATGACAGTAAAATCAGTCACCTCTTTGAAAATGACAGTAAAATCAGCCACATCTCTGAAAATGACAGTAAAATCAGTCACCTCTTTGAAAATGACAGTAAAATCAGCCACCTCTCTGAAAATGACAGTAAAATCAGTCACCTCTTTGAAAATGACAGTAAAATCAGCCACATCTCTGAAAATGACAGTAAAATCAGTCACCTCTTTGAAAATGACAGTAAAATCAGCCACCTCTTTGAAAATGACAGTAAAATCAGTCACCTCTCTTTGAAAATGACAGTAAAATCAGTCACCTCTTTGAAAATGACAGTAAAATCAGCCACATCTCTGAAAATGACAGTAAAATCAGTCACCTCTTTGAAAATGACAGTAAAATCAGCCACCTCTCTGAAAATGACAGTAAAATCAGTCACCTCTCTGAAAATGACAGTAAAATCAGCCACCTCTTTGAAAATGACAGTAAAATCAGACACCTCTCTGAAAATGACAGTGAAATCAGTCACCTCTTTGAAAATGACAGTAAAATCAGTCACCTCTTTGAAAATGACAGTAAAATCAGTCACCTCTCTGAAAATGACAGTAAAATCAGCCACTCTCTTGAAAATGACAGTAAAATCAGACACCTCTCTGAAAATGACAGTGAAATCAGTCACCTCTTTGAAAATGACAGTAAAATCAGCCACATCTCTGAAAATGACAGTAAAATCAGTCACCTCTTTGAAAATGACAGTAAAATCAGCCACCTCTCTGAAAATGACAGTAAAATCAGTCACCTCTCTGAAAATGACAGTAAAATCAGCCACCTCTTTGAAAATGACAGTAAAATCAGACACCTCTCTGAAAATGACAGTAAAATCAGTCACCTCTTGAAAATGACAGTAAAATCAGTCACCTCTTTGAAAATGACAGTAAAATCAGTCACCTCTCTGAAAATGACAGTAAAATCAGCCACATCTCTGAAAATGACAGTAAAATCAGTCACCTCTTTGAAAAGACAGTAAAATCAGCCACATCTCTGAAAATGACAGTAAAATCAGTCACCTCTTTGAAAATGACAGTAAAATCAGACACCTCTGAAAATGACAGTAAAATCAGTCACCTCTTTGAAAATGACAGTAAAATCAGTCACCTCTCTGAAAATGACAGTAAAATCAGTCACCTCTCTGAAAATGACAGTAAAATCAGTCACCTCTTTGAAAATGACAGTAAAATCAGTCACCTCTTTGAAAATGACAGTGAAATCAGTCACCTCTTTGAAAATGACAGTAAAATCAGCCACCTCTTTGAAAATGACAGTACAATCAGTCACCTCTTTGAAAATGACAGTAAAATCAGTCACCTCTTTGAAAATGACAGTAAAATCAGCCACCTCTCTGAAAATGACAGTAAAATCAGCCACCTCTCTGAAAATGACAGTAAAATCAGTCACCTCTCTGAAAATGACAGTAAAATCAGTCACCTCTTTGAAAATGACAGTAAAATCAGTCACCTCTTTGAAAATGACAGTAAAATCAGCCACCTCTTTGAAAATGACAGTAAAATCAGTCACCTCTTTGAAAATGACAGTAAATCAGCCCCTCTTTGAAAATGACAGTAAAATCAGTCACCTCTTTGAAAATGACAGTAAAATCAGCCACCACTCTGAAAATGACAGTAAAATCAGCCACCTCTCTGAAAATGACAGTAAAATCAGTCACCTCTCTGAAAATGACAGTAAAATCAGTCACCTCTTTGAAATGACAGTAAAATCAGTCACCTCTTTGAAAATGACAGTAAAATCAGTCACCTCTTTGAAAATGACAGTAAAATCAGTCACCTCTTTGAAAATGACAGTAAAATCAGTCACCTCTTTGAAAATGACAGTGAAATCAGTCACCTCTCTGAAAATGACAGTAAAATCAGCCACCTCTCTGAAAATGACAGTAAAATCAGCCACCTCTCTGAAAATGACAGTAAAATCAGTCACCTCTCTGAAAATGACAGTAAAATCTGTCACCTCTTTGAAAATGACAGTAAAATCAGTCACCTCTCTGAAAATGACAGTAAAATCAGTCACCTCTTTGAAAATGACAGTAAAATCAGCCACCTCTTTGAAAATGACAGTAAAATCAGTCACCTCTTTGAAAATGACAGTGAAATCAGTCACCTCTTTGAAAATGACAGTAAATCAGTCACCTCTTTGAAAATGACAGTAAAATCAGTCACCTCTCTGAAAATGACAGTAAAATCAGTCACCTCTTTGAAAATGACAGTAAAATCAGTCACCTCTCTGAAAATGACAGTAAAATCAGTCACCTCTTTGAAAATGACAGTAAAATCAGTCACCTCTCTGAAAATGACAGTAAAATCAGTCACCTCTTTGAAAATGACAGTAAAATCAGCCACCTCTTTGAAAATGACAGTAAAATCAGTCACCTCTCTGAAAATGACAGTAAAATCAGTCACCTCTCTGAAAATGACAGTAAAATCAGTCACCTCTTTGAAAATGACAGTAAAATCAGTCACCTCTTTGAAAATGCAAGTAAAATCAGTCACCTCTCTGAAAATGACAGTAAAATCAGTCACCTCTTTGAAAATGACAGTGAAATCAGTCACCTCTTTGAAAATGACAGTAAAATCAGCCACCTCTCTGAAAATGACAGTAAAATCAGTCACCTCTTGAAAATGCAAGTAAAATCAGTCACCTCTCTGAAAATGACAGTAAAAATCAGTCACCTCTTTGAAAATGACAGTGAAATCAGTCACCTCTTTGAAAATGACAGTAAAATCAGCCACCACTCTGAAAATGACAGTAAAATCAGTCACCTCTCTGAAAATGACAGTAAAATCAGTCACCTCTTTGAAAATGACAGTGAAATCAGTCACCTCTTTGAAAATGACAGTAAAATCAGCCACCTCTCTGAAAATGACAGTAAAATCGTCACCTCTTTTGAAAATGCAAGTAAAATCAGTCACCTCTCTGAAAATGACAGTAAAATCAGTCACCTCTTTGAAAATGACAGTGAAATCAGTCACCTCTTTGAAAATGACAGTAAAATCAGCCACCACTCTGAAAATGACAGTAAAATCAGTCACCTCTCTGAAAATGACAGTAAAATCAGTCACCTCTTTGAAAATGACAGTGAAATCAGTCACCTCTCTTGAAAATGACAGTAAAATCAGCCACCACTCTGAAAATGACAGTAAAATCAGTCACCTCTCTGAAAATGACAGTAAAATCAGTCACCTCTTTGAAAATGACAGTGAAATCAGTCACCTCTTTGAAAATGACAGTAAAATCAGCCACCTCTTTGAAAATGCCAGTAAAATCAGTCACCTCTTTGAAAATGACAGTAAAATCAGTCACCTCTTTGAAAATGACAGTAAAATCAGCCACCTCTTTGAAAATGACAGTAAAATCAGTCACCTCTTTGAAAATGACAGTAAAATCAGCCACCTCTCTGAAAATGACAGTAAAATCAGTCACCTCTTTGAAAATGACAGTAAAATCAGTCACCTCTCTGAAAATGACAGTAAAATCAGTCACCTCTTTGAAAATGACAGTAAAATCAGCCACCTCTTTGAAAATGACAGTAAAATCAGTCACCTCTCTGAAAATGACAGTAAAATCAGTCACCTCTCTGAAAATGACAGTAAAATCAGTCACCTCTTTGAAAATGACAGTAAAATCAGTCACCTCTTTGAAAATGCAAGTAAAATCAGTCACCTCTCTGAAAATGACAGTAAAATCAGTCACCTCTTTGAAAATGACAGTGAAATCAGTCACCTCTTTGAAAATGACAGTAAAATCAGCCACCTCTCTGAAAATGACAGTAAAATCAGTCACCTCTTTGAAAATGAAAGTAAAATCAGTCACCTCTCTGAAAATGACAGTAAAATCAGTCACCTCTTTGAAAATGACAGTGAAATCAGTCACCTCTTTGAAAATGACAGTAAAATCAGCCACCACTCTGAAAATGACAGTAAAATCAGTCACCTCTCTGAAAATGACAGTAAAATCAACCTCAAAATCACCTCTTTGAAAATGACAGTGAAATCAGTCACCTCTTTGAAAATGACAGTAAAATCAGCCACCACTCTGAAAATGACAGTAAAATCAGTCACCTCTCTGAAAATGACAGTAAAATCAGTCACCTCTTTGAAAATGACAGTGAAATCAGTCACCTCTTTGAAAATGACAGTAAAATCAGCCACCTCTTTGAAAATGCCAGTAAAATCAGCCACCTCTTTGAAAATGACAGTAAAATCAGTCACCTCTTTGAAAATGACAGTAAAATCAGCACCTCTTTGAAAATGACAGTAAAATCAGCCACCTCTTTGAAAATGACAGTAAAATCAGCCACCTCTTTGAAAATGACAGTAAAATCAGCCACATCTCTGAAAATGACAGTAAAATCAGCCACATCTCTGAAAATGACAGTAAAATCAGTCACCTCTTTGAAAATGACAGTAAAATCAGCCACATCTCTGAAAATGACAGTAAAATCAGCCACATCTCTGAAAATGACAGTAAAATCAGTCACCTCTTTGAAAATGACAGTAAAATCAACCACCTCTTGAAAATGCTAGTAAAATCAGTCACCTCTCTGAAAATGACAGTAAAATCAGCCACCTCTCTGAAAATGACAGTAAAATCAGTCACCTCTTTGAAAATGACAGTAAAATCAGTCACCTCTTTGAAAATGACAGTAAAATCAGTCACCTCTTTGAAAATGACAGTAAAATCAGTCACCTCTTGAAAATGACAGTAAAATCAGCCACCTCTTTGAAAATGCCAGTAAAATCAGTCACCTCTCTGAAAATGACAGTAAAATCAGTCACCTCTCTGAAAATGACAGTAAAATCAGCCATCTCTTTGAAAATGACAGTAAAATCAGTCACCTCTTTGAAAATGACAGTAAAATCAGCCACCTCTTTGAAAATGACAGTAAAATCAGCCACCTCTCTGAAAATGACAGTAAAATCAGTCACCTCTCTGAAAATGACAGTAAAATCAGTCACCTCTTTGAAAATGACAGTAAAATCAGTCACCTCTCTGAAAATGACAGTAAAATCAGCCACCTCTTTGAAAATGACAGTAAAATCAGCCACCTCTTTGAAAATGACAGTAAAATCAGTCACCTCTCTGAAAATGACAGTAAAATCAGCCACCTCTCTGAAAATGACAGTAAAATCAGTCACCTCTCTGAAAATGACAGTAAAATCAGTCACCTCTTTGAAAATGACAGTAAAATCAGCCACCTCTCTGAAAATGACAGTAAAATCAGTCACCTCTTTGAAAATGACAGTAAAATCAGTCACCTCTTGAAAATGACAGTAAAATCAGTCACCTCTCTGAAAATGACAGTAAAATCAGCCACTCTTTGAAAATGACAGTAAAATCAGCCACCTCTCTGAAAATGACAGTAAAATCAGTCACCTCTTTGAAAATGACAGTAAAATCAGCCACCTCTCTGAAAATGACAGTAAAATCAGCCACCTCTCTGAAAATGACAGTAAAATCAGCCACCTCTCTGAAAATGACAGTAAAATCAGTCACCTCTCTGAAAATGACAGTAAAATCAGTCACCTCTTTGAAAATGACAGTAAAATCAGCCACCTCTTTGAAAATGACAGTAAAATCAGTCACCTCTCTGAAAATGACAGTAAAATCAGTCACCTCTCTGAAAATGACAGTAAAATCAGTCACCTCTTTGAAAATGACAGTAAAATCAGTCACCTCTCTGAAAATGACAGTAAAATCAGTCACCTCTTTGAAAATGACAGTAAAATCAGCCACCTCTTTGAAAATGACAGTAAAATCAGTCACCTCTCTGAAAATGACAGTAAAATCAGTCACCTCTTTGAAAATGACAGTAAAATCAGTCACCTCTCTGAAAATGACAGTAAATTCAGCCACCTCTCTGAAAATGACAGTAAAATCAGTCACCTCTCTGAAAATGACAGTAAAATCAGTCACCTCTCTGAAAATGACAGTAAAATCAGTCACCTCTTTGAAAATGACAGTAAAATCAGTCACCTCTCTGAAAATGACAGTAAAATCAGTCACCTCTCTGAAAATGCCAGTAAAATCAGTCACCTCTTTGAAAATGACAGTAAAATCAGTCACCTCTTTGAAAATGACAGTAAAATCAGTCACCTCTCTGAAAATGACAGTAAAATCAGTCACCTCTCTGAAAATGACAGTAAAATCAGCCACCTCTTTGAAAATGACAGTAAAATCAGTCACCTCTCTGAAAATGACAGTAAAATCAGCCACCTCTTTGAAAATGACAGTAAAATCAGTCACCTCTCTGAAAATGACAGTAAAATCAGTCACCTCTTTGAAAATGACAGTAAAATCAGCCACCTCTTTGAAAATGACAGTAAAATCAGTCACCTCTTTGAAAATGACAGTAAAATCAGTCACCTCTTTGAAAATGACAGTAAAATCAGTCACCTCTTTGAAAATGACAGTAAAATCAGCCACCTCTTTGAAAATGACAGTAAAATCAGTCACCTCTCTGAAAATGACAGTAAAATCAGCCACCTCTTTGAAAATGACAGTAAAATCAGCCACCTCTTTGAAAATGACAGTAAAATCAGTCACCTCTCTGAAAATGACAGTAAAATCAGTCACCTTTCTTGAAAATGACAGTAAAATCAGTCACCTCTTTGAAAATGACAGTAAAATCAGTCACCTCTTTGAAAATGACAGTAAAATCAGCCACCTCTTTGAAAATGACAGTAAAATCAGCCACCTCTTTGAAAATGACAGTAAAATCAGCCACCTCTCTGAAAATGACAGTAAAATCAGTCACCTCTTTGAAAATGACAGTAAAATCAGTCACCTCTTTGAAAATGACAGTAAAATCAGTCACCTCTTTGAAAATGACAGTAAAATCAGTCACCTCTTTGAAAATGACAGTAAAATCAGTCACCTCTTTGAAAATGACAGTAAAATCAGTCACCTCTTTGAAAATGACAGTAAAATCAGCCACCTCTTTGAAAATGCCAGTAAAATCAGTCACCTCTCTGAAAATGACAGTAAAATCAGTCACCTCTCTGAAAATGACAGTAAAATCAGCCATCTCTTTGAAAATGACAGTAAAATCAGTCACCTCTTTGAAAATGACAGTAAAATCAGCCACCTCTTTGAAAATGACAGTAAAATCAGCCACCTCTCTGAAAATGACAGTAAAATCAGTCACCTCTCTGAAAATGACAGTAAAATCAGTCACCTCTTTGAAAATGACAGTAAAATCAGTCACCTCTCTGAAAATGACAGTAAAATCAGCCACCTCTTTGAAAATGACAGTAAAATCAGCCACCTCTTTGAAAATGACAGTAAAATCAGCCACCTCTTTGAAAATGACAGTAAAATCAGTCACCTCTCTGAAAATGACAGTAAAATCAGCCACCTCTCTGAAAATGACAGTAAAATCAGTCACCTCTCTGAAAATGACAGTAAAATCAGCCACCTCTCTGAAAATGACAGTAAAATCAAGTCACTCTTTGAAAATGACAGTAAAATCAGTCACCTCTTTGAAAATGACAGTAAAATCAGTCACCTCTCTGAAAATGACAGTAAAATCAGCCACCTCTTTGAAAATGACAGTAAAATCAGCCACCTCTCTGAAAATGACAGTAAAATCAGTCACCTCTCTGAAAATGACAGTAAAATCAGCCACTCTCTGAAAATGACAGTAAAATCAGCCACCTCTCTGAAAATGACAGTAAAATCAGCCACCTCTCTGAAAATGACAGTAAAATCAGTCACCTCTCTGAAAATGACAGTAAAATCAGTCACCTCTCTGAAAATGACAGTAAAAATCAGTCACCTCTTTGAAAATGACAGTAAAATCAGTCACCTCTTTGAAAATGACAGTAAAATCAGTCACCTCTTTGAAAATGACAGTAAAATCAGTCACCTCTTTGAAAATGACAGTAAAATCAGTCACCTCTCTGAAAATGACAGTAAAATCAGTCACCTCTTTGAAAATGCCAGTAAAATCAGTCACCTCTCTGAAAATGACAGTAAAATCAGTCACCTCTCTGAAAATGACAGTAAAATCAGTCACCTCTTTGAAAATGACAGTAAAATCAGCCACCTCTTTGAAAAATGACAGTAAAATCAGTCACCTCTTTGAAAATCACAGTAAAATCAGCCACCTCTTTGAAAATGACAGTAAAATCAGTCACCTCTTGAAAATGACAGTAAAATCAGTCACCTCTCTGAAAATGACAGTAAAATCAGTCACCTCTTTGAAAATGACAGTAAAATCAGCCACCTCTTTGAAAATGACAGTAAAATCAGTCACCTCTTTGAAAATGACAGTAAAATCAGTCACCTCTTTGAAAATGACAGTAAAATCAGTCACCTCTTGAAAATGACAGTAAAATCAGCCACCTCTTGAAAATGACAGTAAAATCAGTCACCTCTCTGAAAATGACAGTAAAATCAGCCACCTCTTGAAAATGACAGTAAAATCAGCCACCTCTCTGAAAATGACAGTAAAATCAGTCACCTCTCTGAAAATGACAGTAAAATCAGTCACCTCTTGAAAATGACAGTAAAATCAGTCACCTCTTGAAAATGACAGTAAAATCAGTCACCTCTTTGAAAATGACAGTAAAATCAGTCACCTCTTGAAAAATGACAGTAAAATCAGTCACCTCTTTGAAAAAAAATCAAAATCAGTCCTTTTGAAAATGACAGTAAAATCAGCCACCTCTTTGAAAATGCCAGTAAAATCAGTCACCTCTCTGAAAATGACAGTAAAATCAGTCACCTCTCTGAAAATGACAGTAAAATCAGCCATCTCTTTGAAAATGACAGTAAAATCAGTCACCTCTTTGAAAATGACAGTAAAATCAGCCACCTCTTTGAAAATGACAGTAAAATCAGCCACCTCTCTGAAAATGACAGTAAAATCAGTCACCTCTCTGAAAATGACAGTAAAATCAGTCACCTCTTTGAAAATGACAGTAAAATCAGTCACCTCTCTGAAAATGACAGTAAAATCAGCCACCTCTTTGAAAATGACAGTAAAATCAGCCACCTCTTTGAAAATGACAGTAAAATCAGTCACCTCTCTGAAAAATGACAGTTAAAATCAGCCACCTCTCTGAAAATGACAGTAAAATCAGTCACCTCTCTGAAAATGACAGTAAAATCAGCCACCTCTTTGAAAATGACAGTAAAATCAGTCACCTCTCTGAAAATGACAGTAAAATCAGTCACCTCTTTGAAAATGACAGTAAAATCAGTCACCTCTTTGAAAATGACAGTAAAATCAGTCACCTCTCTGAAAATGACAGTAAAATCAGCCACCTCTTTGAAAATGACAGTAAAATCAGCCACCTCTCTGAAAATGACAGTAAAATCAGTCACCTCTCTGAAAATGACAGTAAAATCAGCCACCTCTCTGAAAATGACAGTAAAATCAGCCACCTCTCTGAAAATGACAGTAAAATCAGCCACCTCTCTGAAAATGACAGTAAAATCAGTCACCTCTCTGAAAATGACAGTAAAATCAGTCACCTCTCTGAAAATGACAGTAAAATCAGTCACCTCTTTGAAAATGACAGTAAAATCAGTCACCTCTCTGAAAATGACAGTAAAATCAGCCACCTCTCTGAAAATGACAGTAAAATCAGTCACCTCTCTGAAAATGACAGTAAAATCAGTCACCTCTTTGAAAAATGACAGTAAAATCAGCCACCTCTTTGAAAATGACAGTAAAATCAGTCACCTCTTTGAAAATCACAGTAAAATCAGCCACCTCTTTGAAAATGACAGTAAAATCAGTCACCTCTTGAAAATGACAGTAAAATCAGTCACCTCTCTGAAAAATGACAGTAAAAATCAGTCACCTCTTTGAAAAATGACAGTAAAATCAGTCACCTCTTTGAAAATGACAGTAAAATCAGTCACTCTTTGAAAATGACAGTAAAATCAGCCACCTCTTTGAAAATGACAGTAAAATCAGTCACCTCTCTGAAAATGACAGTAAAATCAGCCACCTCTTTGAAAATGACAGTAAAATCAGCCACCTCTCTGAAAATGACAGTAAAATCAGTCACCTCTCTGAAAATGACAGTAAAATCAGTCACCTCTTTGAAAATGACAGTAAAATCAGTCACCTCTTTGAAAAATGACAGTAAAATCAGTCACCTCTTTGAAAATGACAGTAAAATCAGTCACCTCTTTGAAAATGACAGTAAAATCAGTCACCTCTTTGAAAATGACAGTAAAATCAGTCACCTCTTTGAAAATGACAGTAAAATCAGCCACCTCTTTGAAAATGCCAGTAAAATCAGTCACCTCTCTGAAAATGACAGTAAAATCAGTCACCTCTCTGAAAATGACAGTAAAATCAGCCATCTCTTTGAAAATGACAGTAAAATCAGTCACCTCTTTGAAAATGACAGTAAAATCAGCCACCTCTTTGAAAATGACAGTAAAATCAGCCACCTCTCTGAAAATGACAGTAAAATCAGTCACCTCTCTGAAAATGACAGTAAAATCAGTCACCTCTTTGAAAATGACAGTAAAATCAGTCACCTCTCTGAAAATGACAGTAAAATCAGCCACCTCTTTGAAAATGACAGTAAAATCAGCCACCTCTTTGAAATGACAGTAAAATCAGTCACCTCTCTGAAAATGACAGTAAAATCAGCCACCTCTCTGAAAATGACAGTAAAATCAGTCACCTCTCTGAAAATGACAGTAAAATCAGCCACCTCTTTGAAAATGACAGTAAAATCAGTCACCTCTCTGAAAATGACAGTAAAATCAGTCACCTCTTTGAAAATGACAGTAAAATCAGTCACCTCTTTGAAAATGACAGTAAAATCAGTCACCTCTCTGAAAATGACAGTAAAATCAGCCACCTCTTTGAAAATGACAGTAAAATCAGCCACCTCTCTGAAAATGACAGTAAAATCAGTCACCTCTCTGAAAATGACAGTAAAATCAGCCACCTCTCTGAAAATGACAGTAAAATCAGCCACCTCTCTGAAAATGACAGTAAAATCAGCCACCTCTCTGAAAATGACAGTAAAATCAGTCACCTCTCTGAAAATGACAGTAAAATCAGTCACCTCTCTGAAAATGACAGTAAAATCAGTCACCTCTTTGAAAATGACAGTAAAATCAGTCACCTCTCTGAAAATGACAGTAAAATCAGCCACCTCTCTGAAAATGACAGTAAAATCAGTCACCTCTCTGAAAATGACAGTAAAATCAGTCACCTCTTTGAAAATGACAGTAAAATCAGCCACCTCTTTGAAAATGACAGTAAAATCAGTCACCTCTTTGAAAATCACAGTAAAATCAGCCACCTCTTTGAAAATGACAGTAAAATCAGTCACCTCTTTGAAAATGACAGTAAAATCAGTCACCTCTCTGAAAATGACAGTAAAATCAGTCACCTCTTTGAAAATGACAGTAAAATCAGCCACCTCTTTGAAAATGACAGTAAAATCAGTCACCTCTTTGAAAATGACAGTAAAATCAGTCACCTCTTTGAAAATGACAGTAAAATCAGTCACCTCTTTGAAAATGACAGTAAAATCAGCCACCTCTTTGAAAATGACAGTAAAATCAGTCACCTCTCTGAAAATGACAGTAAAATCAGCCACCTCTTTGAAAATGACAGTAAAATCAGCCACCTCTCTGAAAATGACAGTAAAATCAGTCACCTCTCTGAAAATGACAGTAAAATCAGTCACCTCTTTGAAAATGACAGTAAAATCAGTCACCTCTTTGAAAATGACAGTAAAATCAGTCACCTCTTTGAAAATGACAGTAAAATCAGTCACCTCTTTGAAAATGACAGTAAAATCAGTCACCTCTTTGAAAATGACAGTAAAATCAAATCAGTCAAAAATGACAGTAAAATCAGTCACCTCTCTGAAAACAGTAAAATCAGTCACCTCTCTGAAAATGACAGTAAAATCAGCCATCTCTTTGAAAATGACAGTAAAATCAGTCACCTCTTTGAAAATGACAGTAAAATCAGCCACCTCTTTGAAAATGACAGTAAAATCAGCCACCTCTCTGAAAATGACAGTAAAATCAGTCACCTCTCTGAAAATGACAGTAAAATCAGTCACCTCTTTGAAAATGACAGTAAAATCAGTCACCTCTCTGAAAATGACAGTAAAATCAGCCACCTCTTTGAAAATGACAGTAAAATCAGCCACCTCTTTGAAAATGACAGTAAAATCAGTCACCTCTCTGAAAATGACAGTAAAATCAGCCACCTCTCTGAAAATGACAGTAAAATCAGTCACCTCTCTGAAAATGACAGTAAAATCAGCCACCTCTTTGAAAATGACAGTAAAATCAGTCACCTCTCTGAAAATGACAGTAAAATCAGTCACCTCTTTGAAAATGACAGTAAAATCAGTCACCTCTTTGAAAATGACAGTAAAATCAGTCACCTCTCTGAAAATGACAGTAAAATCAGCCACCTCTTTGAAAATGACAGTAAAATCAGCCACCTCTCTGAAAATGACAGTAAAATCAGTCACCTCTCTGAAAATGACAGTAAAATCAGCCACCTCTCTGAAAATGACAGTAAAATCAGCCACCTCTCTGAAAATGACAGTAAAATCAGCCACCTCTCTGAAAATGACAGTAAAATCAGTCACCTCTCTGAAAATGACAGTAAAATCAGTCACCTCTCTGAAAATGACAGTAAAATCAGTCACCTCTTTGAAAATGACAGTAAAATCAGTCACCTCTCTGAAAATGACAGTAAAATCAGCCACCTCTCTGAAAATGACAGTAAAATCAGTCACCTCTCTGAAAATGACAGTAAAATCAGTCACCTCTCTGAAAATGACAGTAAAATCAGTCACCTCTTTGAAAATGACAGTAAAATCAGTCACCTCTCTGAAAATGACAGTAAAATCAGTCACCTCTTTGAAAATGCCAGTAAAATCAGTCACCTCTCTGAAAATGACAGTAAAATCAGTCACCTCTCTGAAAATGACAGTAAAATCAGTCACCTCTTTGAAAATGACAGTAAAATCAGCCACCTCTTTGAAAATGACAGTAAAATCAGTCACCTCTTTGAAAATCACAGTAAAATCAGCCACCTCTTTGAAAATGACAGTAAAATCAGCCACCTCTTTGAAAATGACAGTAAAATCAGTCACCTCTCTGAAAATGACAGTAAAATCAGCCACCTCTTTGAAAATGACAGTAAAATCAGTCACCTCTCTGAAAATGACAGTAAAATCAGCCACCTCTTTGAAAATGACAGTAAAATCAGTCACCTCTCTGAAAATGACAGTAAAATCAGTCACCTCTTTGAAAATGACAGTAAAATCAGCCACCTCTTTGAAAATGACAGTAAAATCAGTCACCTCTTTGAAAATGACAGTAAAATCAGTCACCTCTTTGAAAATGACAGTAAAATCAGTCACCTCTTTGAAAATGACAGTAAAATCAGCCACCTCTTTGAAAATGACAGTAAAATCAGTCACCTCTCTGAAAATGACAGTAAAATCAGCCACCTCTTTGAAAATGACAGTAAAATCAGCCACCTCTTTGAAAATGACAGTAAAATCAGTCACCTCTCTGAAAATGACAGTAAAATCAGCCACCTCTTTGAAAATGACAGTAAAATCAGTCACCTCTTTGAAAATGACAGTAAAATCAGTCACCTCTTTGAAAATGACAGTAAAATCAGCCACCTCTTTGAAAATGACAGTAAAATCAGTCACCTCTTTGAAAATGACAGTAAAATCAGCCACCTCTTTGAAAATGACAGTAAAATCAGTCACCTCTCTGAAAATGACAGTAAAATCAGTCACCTCTTTGAAAATGACAGTAAAATCAGTCACCTCTTTGAAAATGACAGTAAAATCAGTCACCTCTTTGAAAATGACAGTAAAATCAGTCACCTCTTTGAAAATGACAGTAAAATCAGTCACCTCTTTGAAAATGACAGTAAAATCAGTCACCTCTTTGAAAATGACAGTAAAATCAGTCACCTCTTTGAAAATGACAGTAAAATCAGCCACCTCTTTGAAAATGACAGTAAAATCAGCCACCTCTCTGAAAATGACAGTAAAATCAGTCACCTCTCTGAAAATGACAGTAAAATCAGTCACCTCTTTGAAAATGACAGTAAAATCAGTCACCTCTTTGAAAATGACAGTAAAATCAGTCACCTCTTTGAAAATGACAGTAAAATCAGTCACCTCTCTGAAAATGACAGTAAAATCAGTCACCTCTCTGAAAATGACAGTAAAATCAGCCACCTCTTTGAAAATGACAGTAAAATCAGTCACCTCTTTGAAAATGACAGTAAAATCAGTCACCTCTTTGAAAATGACAGTAAAATCAGTCACCTCTTTGAAAATGACCGTAAAATCAGCCACCTCTTTGAAAATGACCGTAAAATCAGCCACCTCTTTGAAAATGACAGTAAAATCAGCCACCTCTTTGAAAATGACAGTAAAATCAGTCACCTCTTTGAAAATGACAGTAAAATCAGTCACCTCTTTGAAAATGACAGTAAAATCAGTCACCTCTTTGAAAATGACAGTAAAATCAGTCACCTCTCTGAAAATGACAGTAAAATCAGTCACCTCTTTGAAAATGACCGTAAAATCAGTCACCTCTTTGAAAATGACAGTAAAATCAGCCACCTCTCTGAAAATGACAGTAAAATCAGCCACCTCTTTGAAAATGACAGTAAAATCAGCCACATCTCTGAAAATGACAGTAAAATCAGTCACCTCTTTGAAAATGACAGTAAAATCAGTCACCTCTCTGAAAATGACAGTAAAATCAGTCACCTCTTTGAAAATGACAGTAAAATCAGCCACCTCTTTGAAAATGACAGTAAAATCAGTCACCTCTTTGAAAATGACAGTAAAATCAGTCACCTCTTTGAAAATGACCGTAAAATCAGTCACCTCTCTGAAAATGACAGTAAAATCAGTCTCCTCTTTGAAAATGCAAGTAAAATCAGTCACCTCTCTGAAAATGACAGTAAAATCAGTCACCTCTTTGAAAATGACAGTAAAATCAGTCACCTCTCTGAAAATGACAGTAAAATCAGCCACCTCTCTGAAAATGACAGTAAAATCAGCCACCTCTTTGAACATGACCGTAAAATCAGCCCGTACTCAATTTCACGTGGGCCACGGCACTAGACGTTATGGCTCCCTAATATACAAGCTCCTTTCAAAGTAAAAGCTCACATCCGGTTCATGTTTATCTATTGCAAGTAGATTTCCAGCGACTTCATGTTTAGGCTTTGTATTTATGCAGTTGCAAAATGGAATAATGTATCGGAAATAATTGGTGACATTTAGCAATGCTGAAAACTCTCTGTGTTCCAGTGACTTCTCCTAAGCTAGTGATAGAGGGTCAACTCCAGAACACAAACAGCAAATGTCAATCGGTTCTGATGTATAATTTCAAAGTAAAAGCCTTTTAAAATAACACGTTTAGAATTTTAGTTTTGCCCAAGCTGACATACATATTGCTGATAAACTGTTTCTAGTGACTTCTCTCTCTTCTGGGTGGCAGAGAGACACCTCTAGAACACAACCAATCAAGACATTGTACAAATATAAATGACATATAACATTTATATGCCATTATATGTTGACTGTCGCAGTTTGTCAATAACTGCCAAAAATCCCCCTTTTCATGGAGTGACTGCCTAATTTCTCTGCCTTTTGCTGGTCAGATGTCTGTTGTTATGGTTGCTGATCTGAGTGAAGTTGGTCAACCACACTCCCCTCTCCTTTTCACATTTATAAAAATAAATAAATAATAAATAAATACTCTTGATGTCAATCGATATGACACTTTTGTGCTGGTTTGTGCAGTGAAAATGTTACTTTCTGATGCTTTGGTCTTGAAGATATTAATGAAAGTTTAAAGGTCAAAAGGTTCTTTTTTTTTTAATTGAAAAGAAAAACAAGAAACAATTTAGAAACTTAATGTTCACTTTTAAAGGCCAATTTGTGAACCTCAACTCATGTTTTTAGTAATTTTCTATTCTGAAATTGCATCAATTTTATTTGAAAGGAACATTGAAAAAAAAAATTGCTGAATAAACTTGAGTAGAGAAATGTTTTCTTAATACATTTTTTTGGATTTACTTGTTTGTTAAAATCTTGTAAGATTTGTGACTCTTTCCAAATAGTCTACCTTGAGCTCTCCTTGGATGCCCTAATGTTAACTGGAGCCAATAATAAAGCAAATCTCATTCAATTAGTATTATTTTCCTGCTTTTTATGTGTATTCAAAATGAATTGCAGACAGGTTTAACCCTTCCTAATTTGAAAATGTATTTGTCTAGAACACGGGTGTCAAACTCCAGTCCTCAAGGTCCGCTGTCCTGCAGTTTTTCGATGTGCCACGGGTACAAAACACTGGAATGAAATGGCTTAATTACCTCCTCCTTGTTCTCCAGAGCCTTGCTAATGACCTAATTATTCTATTCAGGTGGTGCAGCAGAGGCACATCTAAAAGTTGCAGGACACCGGCCGTCAAGGACCAGATGCTGACACCCCTGGTCTAGAAGATGTGCAGTGTGTTCAAAGTACAAAGTATTGTTTTTTAGGAAATCTTAAATAAAATCCTCTTATTGTACTGAAAGTAGTTTCATGTAAAAATATAATTGATTTGTTATTTTAGAAATCCTCTGCAGTATGACTTTCAAAGGTATTTTATTCCATGCACAAATGCAGTACCACGTTTGTAGTGGTTCTAATTTTTAAAAAAATCATATCACTCATGAATGGTTTTGTTATCCTTCTAAAATACATTTTGTTTGGTAAAAGATGACTTCAAATTTAAAAATTATATAAAAAAATAGAAGATAGGACTGTATGTTTCCTTATATTTTGATTATAGGAAGAACCTTTGCTATCACTACATAATTTGGAAAGATTCTAGAGAAGTGGTCACATCTCTGCTTTAGGTTAGGGCAGGGGTGTGCAAACTTTTTGACTTACGGGCCAGAATGGGTTGTAAAATTTGCCAGAGGAGCTGGGCCAGACACGCGATGTAATTTATTAAACCTGGGGATTGAAATGTATAAAAAACAGACACAATTAAAGATGCAAATTTAAATAGGATCAATGAAATCACTTTCAACATTCAGAACATTTCATTACCCAACGAAAGAAAGGGTCTTTAAATTGAGAGCGATGTGCGGCATGTTAATTAAGCTACTGTACTGCTGCTGCGCGTAAATGCGCAAGTTGCAATTTTTTTCATAACACCGTAGAGAAACGTACATTTCTGTGGGAACAGTGTTGTTGTTCTCCCTTCTTTGTCAGTGCATCAAAGTCTGGAGTTAGTTTCGTTGTGGCAATTCTCAGAATCGATCTGAGGTGTTGGTCAGTTAACTGGATCTGTGACGGGATTTGTTGATGTTCATGACGCTGAAAGTTGCTCGCACACGTAGGTGGAGCCAAACAACACCAGCATCTTCTGTGCCATCCTCCGGAGGTTTGGAAATGTGGCTTTGTTAAGAGAAGCATAAAAGTTATTCAGTTTAAGAGATCTGAACTTCTCTTTTGAGACGGAGTCAGACTGGAGATCGATCAGCTCCAACTGCAGCTCATGCGGTGCTTTTCGGGGTCTTGTGACAGGGGACAGGAAACCAGCTGAAGTGACTTTTCAATTCTTTCAAAATCAGTGAACCGACGGCTGAATTCTCTGTGCATGTCGTCCAGTGATACTGCAGTATTTCTTCGTGTTTTGTGTGGCCTTCTGCGTGGCCAGTGTGGGAAAATGAGCGAAAGATTTGTTTGACATTTGCCTGGAGAATAAAATCAGCTTAGATTTGAAGGCTCTCACATTTGTGTACATGTCGTGCACAAACTGATCTTTCCCCTGCAGTTTAACGTTCAGCTCATTCATGTGGGACAATATGTCCACAGCAAAGTCACAAAGCCAGTCCTCGTCGCTCAACTCAGGGAATTCGTCAGATTTCCCCATTAGGTCAAAAAACCAACGAATCTCCTCTTTGAGCTCCAACACTCGTTGGAGCTCAAACTTAACCAGCGGACAGAGAGTGGTGACGTAAGTCCTGGTGATCCGCATCGGTTTCCTCTAGGAACTGACGGTGATTAAGTCCCTTTGCTCGTATGAAGTTAACAAGTTTTACTACAGGATCCACAAAATGATGAAGCTGCAATACAGACTTACACAGAGATTCTTGATGCAGTGAAGAAAAATAACATTCTGGTCAGGGTTTTCTTCTTTCACTTTATCTTGGACTCTCTTCAGCAACCCGATGTTTTTTCCAGTTCAATCTGGCGATCCATCCGTGGTGACACTGGCAGGTTTACTCCAAGGCAGCTTCGTTCTCTGGATGACAGCAGACACCTGTTCATATAAGTCCTCTCCTCGCGTTTTCCCCTTCAGTGATTCCATGCTCAAAAGCTCCTCTGTTATCTCAAAACTGTCATTTATCCCTCTGATAAACATGAGGAGCTGAGCAGTGTCTTTCATCCAGTGCTAGTGAATAGAAATGAAAGGACTTTTTGTTCAACTCGCTGGCTAAATCTTCGTCAATCAGTTCCACACGCCAAGTCACTTACTTGATTTGGAAAGTAACTAAGTTACATTAAAAGTAACTTTTTAGTTACTTTCAGCAGCTGCTAACAACAACACTCTACCACCTGTGAAAATGATCTTTGCCAATAATTAATTGCAAGTTATTCTCTTCTTAGCCAGAGATAAAAGTATGAGCATGAGGGCATTATGAATTATTCATTAACAAAACTGCAAAATATTTGGGCCCCTCAAAGTGCCAGGAGCCTGGCCTGTGTTAAAATCTGAGCCACCTCAACTGGCTCCTCTTGACATGTCCCTCCTGGAAGGCTGATCCAAATACACTTTTTAAAAACATTTTTCATTCTTTGTTCCCTATTAGCTGTAACTCTGCTTAACAAAGAGTAGCCAGGTGCAGAACAGTGCCAGATGAGAGAGATCAACTCAACTTCAGATGTTTGTTAGGACTGTCTAATCACAACCTATTCCTGAATTTTGGTGCCCTAGATGTGCAGAGATGTGTCAGCCTGTTTGTCTATAGATCCATCAAATATAAAAATGTAAAATGTCGGGGAGCAACTAATTACTAACTGTAATTACCCTCTTGAATGAAACTGAGAATTTATTTGAAAAAAAAAAAGTCCCATCTGTGGCTTATTATCAGGGTACAAAATATAAGCTTCTGTTCAGCATTCTTTTGAGTGTGAAAAACACAGGAAGAAACACATTTTTCTGAACACCAAATGTGGCAGAATCCATCACAGATATTTGAACTGAAAACCCGAACCCTAGCTACATTTAATCATCTGGGATTCATTTTAAATGTTAAACGAAAACTAAGAAAGGCTTATCTAAACCTATTTGCCATTCTGTGATATGATTTAGTTCTTCCAAACAAGACAAAAGTCAAAACATTCAGGATGACACAAATATGGGTCCAGTGCATATGGTAAAGACAGCAGGTTTTTCTATCTCTACATTTGGCCTGTGTGTCTAGAGCTCAAGTTGAGTTCCTGTTATTTCTGTGAGCAGAATTCCAACCCAACACCGACTACTTCCCATAAATCTGTTATTAAAATTAATGGACTCAAAATGTTGCAGGATTCTGCAAGAAATTAGCTGAACATTAATGTCCTAAAAGCAGTGGTAAGACTGTGTGAAGTGAAAATTGTGTTATTATTTCTTTTAACAATTTTATTTAATTATTTTACTCATTTAACATGAGTTAAACTTTAGATACTGATCAAGTTTATAGGCCAAGAACTAGTCAGATAGGTTTCCTGCTGACCTCTCTCTACAGCAGACTGATGAGTGGACTAATGTCTCACTACAAGTACCAAAGCAAGGAGCCAGAGTTTAACAGATAACAACAGATAGTTGTTGTTATCAACTGTCTTTTGGTGGCAACAGACAGTTGATAACAGCCCTAAGATCTAACAAATGTCTCCATTGAATGTTAGAAGCTCAGAGTACATATAAGGTCTGACAATGTTTTTGGTATGTAAAATTGTTCCATTAGAATCCTGATTTTTGGAAACTCCCATATTTTGAACAAGAAGTTTATCATCTAAATAATGAACTGACCTTTCAGTAAGGAAGAGGTTGCATCCTGTCCACCCTGTGGTTACATGACTATGCAGTAAACCTGTTCAACTGGAATTGACTTTGAGCCAAGGGAGTGACCATGTTGTGGAAAGAATCCAATTTATTGTGACAGCTTGCAGCTCCAAGTCCGAACTTATTGCAGGCACAGCTGCTGTGCTGTGGTTGCTGTGTGTTCTCCGTTTGCAAACGACAGAAATGAAAGAATTTTGCTCTTTGCTATTTGCCAGAGTCTCAAGCCTGATCTGTTCCACACAGATTCAAAATTTTTTTTTTCAAAACTGCAGCTAACTTTTTAACCAAGACAATCTCTCTGTGTTATAGATTTTGCCCTGGCCAGTACGTCATTGTCTGGTGTCTTTATGTGACAGCTGTCACTGCTGTCACACGTTGATGTTGAATGACAGATGTTTTTCTGTTTATTCTTAAAATTAGTTTACATATTAAGTAATGAATAGTTTAGGTTTTAACTTTTGATTTAAATTATTTTCATTAGCTTGACTCTTTAGTTGACTATTTGCAGTGCACATATAGTTAACTTGATCAGTTTGCTGTATTTTGGTAAGATGCAACAGATTAATTTCTTCTTGTTTTGAGTTGCACAGAAGAGTTCCAGCTGATATCTTTTCCTTATATGGATGGCAAACCTCCTCAGCAGGTCATCCATTTATTTGCAATGGCGAAGAGAAATTTGGTTATTTATTTAGCTTAATTTGACTATTTCTTTAGTATTTCTTCTGTTTTTGGTAGTTAGTTCAGTTCCAATTTGTTTTATTTGTTTTCTTTAAGAGTTACATAGTGTTGTTTTGACCAGTGTTTGGTTGCTAATTAAGCTTTTGTGTTATTACCCGAGTTGCAGACTGTTATGTTGATCTGGGTTTGATCTTGTTTTGGGCCCAATTTATCATTTTTTAACTATTTTTTTACATTTTGTAATAAATTAAGAATATTTTTTAAACCATTCAGTATTTCTCTGGCTGGTCTCTGTAAATCCCTCACACTGTACAGTAACATTTTTAACTTGTGGTGGGGTCCAGCATACGGAGCTCGAAAGAGGGAGACAGAGAGAGAATGATTTTTTTTTAAAGACCATTCAATGACTTTTGTGTTTGCTTACAAGATAATTCTTCAGAACTCTGCCTTTTGCTTACTTTTCCTCTTTTTACTGCTGTAGGCTCCATCAGTATTCTAAATCAAAGACAAAATGGCAGAAGATGGAGGCAGAAGGGATATTAGGACATGGTTTACGCTTCTTGCTGCTCTGCAGGTTTCCAGCATTGGAGCAGGTAAGAACAACTTAGCTTACCAAAGAGTGAGTGAGTTAGTTGATGCCATGCATGTACCTTAACTAGAAGTGAGAAGTTGAGCAGCTACGTCTTCTCACTTCTGTTGTAGCTGCTGTTTACATCCCCGAGAATGATGTGCAGTTCTGGATTGGTGTTTAGTGAAATTAGTGAACATTCTATTGGATATATTTCCTACATGTATCCAGTAGAATGTTGTACAATATATTTCCAAGGGCATATATTGTAAATGACTCATTGCCTAGCCTTAGTTTCTATATGATGTTAGCAGGTGAAATATTTGTACTGTCATTTTTCTACATCACAAGCTCCTGGGATTTTAACGGGTGTGTAAACTTTGGGATCCACTGTGAGGAATTGCGACAAATCCCAATGGTAAGTTGTATACATCTATAGAAGCCAAATTGTTGCTCTGTTCTCTTTCCTCTAGTTTGCCCAGATAAAGAGTTGGGACTTCGACTATGGATGCCAGGACATAGTGAAGACCACCGTGTTACAATTGGTTTTGGACAGAAAATCCTTCTTTCAACTTCAGCTACAGTTCACTCAATTGAGATTCTGAATGGAGGTATGCTAGATTAACCCAGCCTTGCTTCCTTATTCATTGTAATAAATGCATTTATAAACCTTAAAGCTCATAACTCAAGATTACACTGGAAACAAAGATAGATAGACAGGTTCAAGAAAGAATTTCCATCTTTTCAAAAGGATGAATTTAATATGTTATTAAATAATAATAATGACATTTTAAAAAGAAGCAGCATTACATGGATATTGAGGATTTCCCCTCTTCTGTAGTTCAGAATGGCACATGGGTAGAGTGAGACAAAACATTCATACCACCAACTGATGAGGTTGACCAGTGATGGGAGAAATATTCCAAAAGCTTTCAAATCTTCATAGACAAAGAATGCTTTGCGTCTTTATATACAAGCAAAGCCACTAATTAGTAAAACTATGAACAAGCCTGTTGACTATGTTTTTCTATTCTTCATTTTATATTACTGAGGCAGAAATTAAAGTACGTACAAGATAACTATGATGGAGCTTTAAGGTCAAAGGACATGTTAGATTGGCAAGACTGTGACTGTGATAATGACCAAACGGAAAGACCAAGAAGATTCCACTATTTTTGTGAAAAAACTCTTCTAAATTGAACACAAACATTTTGCCTTTATAACTAATGTACTGTTTGTTATTCATGAAACTTCCATTAATAGTAACAACAAATAGACCATTTATTATATGAACAAATAAATCAATGAAAACCAGTTTTTAATATTTATTTATTATTTATGGAGTTAACTGAATGAAAATATTTTCTCCATATTTGTATTTAAGAACTGAAGACATTGTTGTAGGAGCAGATGATGAATGTACATATTTGTGAATGGGTTTTGGGTCACATGGTTCATCAGCAGACAATGTGATCGAAACCCTTCTTGGTAAAGACAGGCGTTCCATTTGGAAGCCAATGCTTTAAGGCACAGAGGTGGTACACCGGTGTAGTGTTAATGTGCTTCATTTTAGATGCTGTCAACAGGTACTTGGTGGATGGAACTATTGTTTTTTCTGGATTAGTCATGATGGGAGTTAGGTGTTTAGCCCACATGCAGAACACAACTCAGGAGAGGATGATTGACTGTGAATAAGTGATTTATTTACAATAACAATGATCTTAGTGCAATAGTGAGGTAACGGGTCTGGTCCAGGACAGGAACGGTTCATGGAATGAGTAGCTCACTGAGAAAGAACACAGCAAAGATATGGTAAGTTCAAGACCGTTGGAGACGGGAGAGTAGGTTGAATACTGGATTGGTCTTACTTATCGTGTGGTGGTTCGTGGCTAGGAGGGGCAACTGAAGTGTTCGGGATCCTTGTCTCTTGGGGGGTTTCAGATGGGCCAGCGCTCAGTCACCAGAGTCCAGGGAATAACGAAGGAGTGCGTCGGAGGGTGGACAGGTAAGCACAGGCGGAGCGGAGACGGAGGAGCCGCTCGACTGCCAGTCAGGGATTCCAGGTGGAACTTGTGATCAAACGGAGGGAGTGAGTCTGGGCAATGGGTGGGTAAGGACCACGGCGTCACGAGGAGGTTCCAGAACGTCTCAGGAGGAAACCTGAAGGCAATGAGCAACAAGACAGAATCACTATGGGATCAGAACAACGAGATTCACAGAGACTAGCTCGGAGGGGCTCAGAGGTACCGTTACTGGTCAACACTCAGGCATCGAGGTACTGGCAGTCCTCTTCAAGCTCGTGCCTGACGAGCGGATTGACCTCAGGTGCGCCGGATGACAACACACCCCTTATAGAGAGCTGGGTCTGGCGCCATCTGGTGGCTGGATGTAGTAGTAGCAGGCTGGCAAAACCCTACAACGAAAACAGAGAACCCCGGAACACAACATGATTCTAGGTTCACTGACGAGAGGCAAAGAAAATAAATAGATGATGGTTCTAATTTTAATTCAGCTGAAAAGGTAATCAGCGTGCCAACACTACCGCGGTGTTCCACCTTAGTAGCTTAAAGCATTTGCTTGTCCTCTATAGTTGCTATTAACAAGCTCCTCTGAAAGCTTACCAGTTATAATCATATTCTCTCTTTTTTTTAAACAGACAGTTTTTGTTTATTTGTTTATCAGGAGATCACACATACGTTGACATTACATACATTTTGTAAAGTTTACATGACTTCTCCGATTTCTTTTGAAAGTAAAGTGTATCTATCTTTGGCAGGAAATCGCATGTATTATTACGTAATTTACATTAAATCAGTGTAAAGAGGTCTTCAAACAATGTTATCGTTTATCGCAATAATTTTTTTGAGACAATTAATCGCCCAGCAAAATCTGTTATTGTGACAGGCCTAAGCGCAGTTACTATGTAGAATGGGAATTAGCCAATGAAACGCGGGCCCTGTAGTAAGGTGCATTGGTCCACGGACCAGTACCGGTCCGCGGCCTGGGGGTTGGGGACCATTGATTTATGATTTAGCGCACAGTGTTCTGGCTGGAACATTATTTGCATTGCGCAGAGCTCTGACTTCTGATGTCTTTGAGTTGTTGATGAAAGCTCAGTGTTAGCAGCATAATGTCCAATTTTCAGCCTCGTCCCCGGGGGATTTATTGATTGATGATGATGCCCAGGTTTTCATCATTTTTGTGGTCCCCCAAACACTGGAGTACGGCAGCCTTTCTCCTCCGGGAGCTGCTGGTTCGTGAAAAGCACTCCAGGAGTATTTATACAGATGAGCGGATAGACTGAACATGGTGGGCGAGTACTTGATGCTTATAGTGCATGCTGACGGATGAACTGCACAATACATTTTATATCATCCCGGTCTGAACAAACGGATGTTGGAGCGCATTGTGGCGGTACACGGCTGGTAGATGAGTTTCTTAGTATGATGAACAGAGATGCCATAAATATCCTGCATTGCTTCCCCTGTTCTTGCGTTTGTCCCCTGGTCTACCGGTTGTCATTTCCCCCCGGACTTAGGAAATAGTCCTATTCGCCTGCTTGTGGAGCAGGCGAATATTGGTTCGCCTGCTCCACGATATTTTATTTAATATACCAGTAGTTGAACTGTTTTTAACCACTTCAAGTGCTTGCTGAATTGTTTTTCAGCAAGCACTTGAAGTGCTAAGTTTGTGTGAGTACACAGTAGTCATTTTTGCACTATGGAAGGAAGCTGGAGTACCCAGAAAGGACCCACAGGAAGAACATAAAAACTCCATGCAGAAAGACCCTCGGCCGGGATATCATTGTTTTTTTAAATTTTTATTTAACACAACATTCTCACTTAATTTAATCACTGATGTATGATACAAAGTATTCAGTGTTGACCACAAAAGCATCATTAGAGAGTAGAATCTTTTCTGGCAAATAAGGTCACAGTGCCATGTGAAGGGTTTAAAGATTTGTGCTCGTCCCTTATTTTTTAATGAATGTGACTAGATATAGAAGTATAATATACAGATTTGGCATTGCTTTCAACATATTCGGAAGGTTTAGATTTCTTATAACTTCTGATATTTCTATCTCACTACTGAGTTGGAGTCATTAGATTACTTATCTAGTAGAAGAGGTGCAGTTGTGTTGTGTGTACTGCTGGATAGGGCAACGAAAGTAGCGACACAAAAAGTGAGTGCAAAAGCACTCACTTTTTGGTTTAAACACTGTTCTTCACTCCCTCTCTCATAGGAAAGCTGGTGATTGCGGACACCGGCCAAGCCATACTGCTTCGGACCAAGCACATTCTGATTGGGGACAAAGGGGAGTTGCACATTGGAAGTGCAGACTGTCCCTATAAGGGCAACCTCACCATCTCCTTGTTTGGAAGGTACATTTGGTTACATTGATTCCTGACATAACTGCAGCACACAGTAGGTGTTTATAAATCCATACAGCATGCTGTGAAATATCTTACCTGTTACATTTCCAAGTTATTTTTTCCACATATAGGAAGTTTTCAATAGTTCCTTTCTTTAATCAAAATGGTTTTAATGATTGTTTTGAGCCTGGCAGTCTGTTTTATTCATATCCCAAGACATTGTTTTTCAGCAAGCATCATAAATATACAAAAACTGTTAAATCATCCTCAAAATACATGGCATTATTTCTGTTAATCCTTCTCAAGTTACAGATACTTGAGAAGGAGCTGGTACGATTCTACATTAAATTGCATTGTGCTCCCAAAATAACAAGAATATAAAATGCGTATCTCAAAAACCCGAAAAGTTGTCCTGTTTGGGTATTGACATGATGCCAAGACAAAATCTCTATGCCCCAGGGGGAAGAGCAAACCTTCAACAAACTCTTATATGATGAAAGCAGTGAAATTTTCTACACCTGAGACATTTAATCAGACATTTAGTGAGATATTCTTGCCTTATGAGCAAATGTTGAGACAAAGAAGATAGCCAAAATATTTCAAATTGGCCGTACATCAGGTATGTGAAGTCAGCTGCAGGAAGCTAGAGAAATTGACATTAAAGCCCAAGAATCTTAGGAGTGCAAAGTTGAATATTAGGGGGCAGGAGGTCTTTTTATTTGTTTTATCTTCAATGTCCATTTGGCTACATAACGGTTTTCTGGTAACTGTTGAAAAAATTTTTGTTTAATTTTGATGTTTTTCATTTTGTTTTTATTGCCTAAATATTGGACTAATTTGTCTCACTCAGACATTTTTTAGCCTGCACAACATGTAGAACATGCACCAAGTGTAATCTGAAACACCTTTTCGGGGCTTTAGATCCAAAGCATCCAGACATGATGATGACGATGTACCATACATAAGGTTACAAAAAGCGGGCAAGCAATTGTGACTTCTTCCCCCACATACAGCACACAGCGGAGACCAGTTGGGTGAATTTTCTGTAATGAGTGTCAACAACAAAAAACACAGTTAGCCCCCCTACTAGTGCACCAGTTCTGGGTACACAGTAGAGTGCTGAACAGACTGTGTCCTACAAATAATCACTACAATCGGGTTCAACAATACATTTTTGTAACAGGTGATCGTATAGTGGATTTTGATTGATAGCACAACTTTCAAATGAAATTCATACAATCTTTCTCTTATACATAAATAAAAAAAATCAGAAAAATAAGTTAGAGTTAGTCAAATTTAACTAATAAACTATTTAACAGTAACCTCTAAATGAAACAGAGAACAAACAAACTGACACACAGGCAAATACAGCAAACCGACAACATGATAAACAAACTGACAACCTTAACTGAAAAATAACTGACAACATAAATTTCTGACATTTAATATAACATAATTACTTGTAACGAGTGGTTAACAGCAAACAGCACAGTGAGCCTCCCTACTGGTGCACCAGTTCTGGGTACTGCAACAAAACTCCACGTTAGTCCTTGAGCACAACCACCACTACTGTTCAGAAAGGAACTGGACTTGATGACCTACCACAGTAGAGTGCTGAACAGACTGTGTGGAATCTACAGTTTCTCCTTCTTTTATAGGCAACCACTCATTAAAGGACAACTTTGAAACACATTTTAGCAGAATTTAATCTGAACCATTTCAACTATGTCACACAATTACTTAATAGGACATATCTGAAGTATGTTTTTATTACACCAGGCTGTGTATGAAAATTTATATTAAACTTTGTGCCGTCCAGGTACTTTGTGCCTAGATGGCACAAAGTAGCACTTTGTATGGTATATGTGAACCTATATGTGAAGCTGTGCTCATAGCCATAGCACAGATATTTTATTTTGGAACCAGTGTTGTGCATTAATTTTTGATTTAATCATTACACAGTCAGTTTGTCCATTCAGGCATTGGTCCAGCCTTTAATAATTTTTTTTTACTCTGGGGTTTTACAAGGTTTCCCCCAGATAACTTGCTAAGCCTGGTTGTTGGGACACTGATTGAAAAGTGGTGTTATGTCAATTTCAGTCTTAGCCAGGAAGATTAAGCTCCGCAATGGCAGCATTGAAATGAAAAACAAACCGCCAATCACACTAGTTCCTTGTCTTAGGCATCCTGAAATGGCAGCCATAGGAAAGAAGATTAAACTGACTATGAAGTGGATGTTCATGTCAGTTAGCAATGAACATGCATGCATGCGACCCACATGTAAAGAATTGGTGGTGCAGGAACTCTGGATCCCATTAAAACAAATCCAGTGTGTGCTCTAGCACAGTGAGGTATGTAGTTAATACAATGCAAGGCAGCATCGGCAACAAGTGGATGGTCTAACCTTTAAAGGCACCATACCATGTGGATTGGTGGTCCATTTTATTCATATTCTGAGACATATCCCATGGGACTTGCAACATGTGAGCATGGATGTTGCAAGTCCCATGAGAAAACACTGGAAATACACGAGGGACATGGTCAAATGCCTTCTCCAAGTCCACAAAATACATGGGCAAACTCCCATGCCAACTACATAGCATCCTTCAAGAGATCCTCTCCAACTGTGGTCCACAATTCATATCTCAGATATGGAAATATTTCTGTTCAGCATTGGAAGCAAAAGTCATGCTCACATCTGTTTACCACCTTCAGTCAAATGGAGAAACTGAATGTACAAACCAGGAACTCGAATTCACCCTGAGACACTTCACTTCCACCAACCCATTTGATTGGAGTCAGTATCTCCCCTGGGAGATGCACATAATTCTGACATTTCTGCAGCTACTGGTTTCTCCCCTTTCAAAGCACAGCTTGGTTATCAAGTACCAAAGTTCCCCTCGGATGAAAAAGAAATCTCCATAATGTCAATTCAACACCACATCTGCCACTGCAAGAATGTCTGGAACAGAATCATCCTCGCCCTCAATCACACTGCAGAACAGAACAGATATTATGCTGACCATAAGAGAACACCTGCTCCACAGTACTCATTCGGACAAAACGTTATGTTTTCCACATGTGACATTCCACTTAAATCCATGTCGAAGAAACTCTCCCCCAGCATTATAGGTCCATACAAAATTGAAAAGATCATCAATCCCACAGCAGTCCACCCCGGTCTCCCATCATGTCTTTGTATACATCCCACATTCTACTTTTCCCAAGTCAAACCCATTCAGATCCACACATTGTGCCTCCTTCTGAGACATAGATGGGCATCTTGCGTTTACTGTTCGCCGGATCGCAAACTCTCATCGGCAAGGTCGTGGATGACAGTACCTCATCGACTGAGAGGGCTATGGTCCGGAGGAGCATTCTTTCTTTATTTACTCTTGACACTTTGCTTATCACAGACTACCACTCTTCTCTCCTTTCATGCTCTTCTGGGCCGCCAGGGGATGGCGATTGAGAGGGGCAGAGGTATGTTGGGAACTGGGGTTTTGGGTCTTTGTGGGGAGTCTCTTGTTTGCTGCTTCCTTCATCATCTGCTAGATAGTGACAAGAGGCTTCTAAGACCTAGATGGCATGCTGGGTGTCTGTATTCAGCACCCTTGTGATCAATATACCTCGGCCTACCAGCATTTCAGTGCCTGAGTGTTTGCCTGATATGCTGCTCTGTGCCTCTCTGAGTCGAGTCTCTGAGTTTTCTTTGATTGTCTCTTGTAACACTTACCTACAAACTAGATTGGATGACGACGATAAAGAACACAGCTACTTTGGGAAGAAGTACATTGGTGTGGGACAAGGAGGAACACTAGAGATTTTTGGTGAAAAGAAGCTGGCTTGGACTTTCCTCAACAAGACCCTCCATCCTGAAAAGAGCAACCAAAAAAGTTACTTCTTCCACAGAAGCTGGGGGAACCGAGGCATCATTCTCCATGTAATTGATCCTACTACTGGAGATGTATTACATAGTGACAGGTGAGGCTACATTCAGTTACCTTCAGCTCTTAATCATTGAAGAGTTGTTTTAAGTTTATTCATTACAAGCTTGTCATGAAGAGCTATGAGGACAAATATATCACTAGCAGCCTGAACTTTCCCTCTTCCGCTTCAACAAAAAATATTTGAATTCCTCTGTCATTCAACATTAATAATTTGATTTTAAGTGATGGCACATATTTTCATGATGGGTTTGAAGGTAGATGGAGGACCCAAATGCAGAACAGCAGATATGTACATTAAATCATAAAAAATGTTGAAAACAATCAAACCTACAAAAAAATTCATAGCGAACCAATTCATTGGGACTAGGAATTTAATCTAACAAAAATAACTAGACAAAGAAACATAAATGAACTAGACTAACTAAGAAAATGCTAGTTAACAAGAAATAAATATAACTGGAATCACTAAGTGGGGTTAGGGATAGGGTGTATAATGTATTTCCCGTTATTCTTACTATTTTATGAGCAGTCTGTGTCTGTCATCTTATAATGATGTGAAGACGCATCTTATAATAATGTGTCTGTTATAAGATGACACATTTTCTTCCAACCTGGGGAATGGTCTTTCACATGGTCTTTCATTTTATTTGATCATTTGACAGATACATCTCACTCTTATTACTATTACTGCTATCTTATTGGACTGTTTCCACAATCTTGCTGTTGCAGGTTTGACACATACCAGGAGAAGACAGAAAGTTGTCGCCTTGCAAAGTTTGTTGATGCCGTAAAGGCAGGTCTCATCTTGTGCATGATGGTTAATGATGAAGGTTCAAACAACTTGGAAGATTCAGCCAAAAATAGCCTGTCCAGACTGGGCAGCATCTTCATCAGCAATCTAGGATTTCGGTAAGCTTTTTAAGTTGATGTCTAAAAATGTTATTTTGTTTGTCTGTCCAACAATATCGGTTGTAGTTTATCATCAACAGACAAAACATTGTTTGTCAAGAATTCCAATTGATCTTTGACAACCCAAGAATCAATCTAATGTAAAGAGATGGAAAAAAAAGCCCTATAAGTTGCATTAACATCTATTATCATGAAGTGCTTCCAGAGAGTGGTTAAGGGTAATATAATATAATAATATCTTATAATAGTAATAATATAAGTAATAATATTATTAGTAATAATAATAATAATAATAGCAGTAATATAATACTGCCTCCATCATTTGACCCATTCCAGTTTGCATACAAACCTAATCGCTCATCTGAAGATGTCTTCTCCACTGCTCTTCATCTGAGCCTGGTACACCTGGAAAAAAGAAACACCCACGTACGGATGCTGTTTTTGGACTTCAGCTCAGTATGTAGAACAATCATTCCCCAGGATCTGGTGTGCAAACTGGTCTCACTGGGATTCAACACTCTACTGTGCAACTGGCTGCTGGACTTCCTCACTGACAGAACTCAGTCTGTCTGTGTGGGTAATAACATGTCCAATGTCATTTCTTTGAACACTGGTTATCCTCAGGGCTGTGTCTTGAGCCCCATGCTGTTTACCCTGATGACCCATGACTGTTGTCCCAGGTTTAACACAAACCACGTCATAAAATATGCAGATGACACAACAATTATAGGATTAATTCAAGACAACAATGAAGTAAACTACAGAAAAGAGGTACAACATCTTGTTGTCTGGTGCAGAATAAACAACCTGCTCCTGAACGTTGACAAGACAAAAGGAATCATTGTCGACACACACGACAGTATGATTCGACATGTGTGTGTCGAATCACACCGACACACACATTGTCGGTGTGTGGTTGTCGACCGAACCACACACCACTCCTCGTTAACGACAAAGCAGTGGAGATCGTTAGCAGCACTAAGCCCCTGGGGCTTCACATTCCAAACAACCTCAGCTGGACACCTCACATCACTTCAATGATGAAAAAGTTACATCAGCGCCTGCACTTTCTGAGGCGAATGAGAAGGGCTTCTCTCCCACCTCCCATCCTCTCCATCTTCTCCAGAGGAACCATTGAGAGCCTGCTGACCAGCAGCATCTCCATCTGGTCTCAGACTGGGAGTCTCTGCAAAGAGTGGTGAAAACAGGATCCTTGGGTCTCCACAATTGCACACAGATGCTACTTAGCCAGAGCAAATCAGATCCTCTCTGACTCCACCCATCCTCTTCATGGTCTGTTCATCCGGTTGGCATCTGGCAGGAGATTCCGTAGCATCTGCTGCAGAACAGCCAGACAGAGAAATAGCTGTCTCCCACTGGCCATCAGACTGCTCAACAATCCCATCACTAAAACTTAACTATAATGTTAAGTTATATATATTTAGCAACACATTACTATTTGTTTATTATGTAATGAAAGGCACACATATAACTGTGCATGTTCTGGTGCACATGTGGGTGTTTGCCTATTGTTAGTGGGAGCACAAAGGAAAAGATCGCCTGGAACAAGAGGCTCCCTGCCATGAACCAAAAAGAATGGGGTGACATTTGTAGTGGAGGGTACATGAGTGTTGTATGCCAACTCAACCGTAGACATAGATTTACTTTATTGTAATTCCACAAAGAAACAGAAGTAAAATTGGCAATGAAATATTATTGCTTGGCCACCTAATTAGTGTGCTGCCAGTTGCAGTCTTAATGGTTGACACTGCAGCTATTAACACTGCTGCTGCTGCCTTACAACAGAAGCACTATTATGACAGGCATGTGAGACATGAAGCTTATGATCCTGTGGGTTTAGTGTGGATTGACATTCCCTCTTTGCCAAGGCATAAGTCGGCTCCTTGATGGACTGGTCCTTTGAAAGTTTTAAAACAGCTGGATTTTGAGGCAGACACTGGTGTTGATGAGGTGTTAGACCAATTTGACCCCAGAGCGAAACCCAAAGTTGTTGCCTACAACAAGCTCGAGCCATATAGGTCTTATGACAGATTTTCCACCATCGTTTTAATTTGCTGACAACTGAAGGGAGAAAACCTAAAATATTTTTTTGTTATAAAATAAGACAGTTTCAAAAATTGGACCTTGTAGAAAACATTGCAAATGTTCTTAAATTTATGTTGCATACATCATGCCTATAGCAAACGTTTCGATTGAGATAAGATGATCTTGTGTTAGAAGCCAATGCCTTGTGGTTAGCTTAACAACCATTTGATATATTACTCATAATTCAGGAAGAATTAAGAGGTTTCATAACTGACGTAGGGACAGATAGAGATTATTGTTATGTTTGCAGTTTTGATGAAGACAAAATAAATGGATGGGAACAATTATGTGGTGTCAGACAGATTCCTAGTAAATGACTCTTGTCGCCCGCTCTTTTCACACTGGTGCTAAATAAGCAAGCTCTGCATGGCCACAAAAATGTTAATGTATTGGAATTTATCAGTTGAGACTAATGTGTATATTGTAGATATGTATTTTTTGTAGCCATGTGAGTTTTTGTAATGAGACATATAAAATCTCACTAATTTTGTTAAAATTTCAACCGTTACACTGCAATTAAGTTGATGGAAAGTTTGATAAAGACAGAGAGAGAGAAAGAGAGAGTTAGGACACTCTTTGAACATTCTGATGCATGTCCATGTAGCCTTCAATAGTTCCCAAGATCTCAATGCTGTCAGTCAGTTTGAATGGCTTTTGGTGTGATGTAACGCAAATAAATGACTTTTCTGACTTTATCCCATGACTTTGTTATTTTTTAGCAATAATGAAATGATTACTTCACTTTGTATTTTATCAAAGCATTTTAGATGCAACAGGAACATTTGTACTTGTTTAGAGGTGATAAATAATAAATTATAGGGAAACAACACTGCTAAAACAATAGAATATATTAAGGCTACAAAACATATCAAAGTCTCGATGTAATACACTGACAGGTATTTTTAAAGTGTTTTATAATAATATTATGCATGTAAATAGGGATAAAAAACAGAAGTAGTACATAATTTTAATGTTAGCATGAGAATGATACGCCTTATGTCTTTGCCAGCAGTTAGCTCTACTCCAGCTTACCTTCAGAGCTACATCCTTCAAAAAAAATTTAATATTCTAAAAGGAAAAAAAAAAAAGAAAATCCAGATATGAAAAGATGAAAAATGTGTTAAATTACATTAACCAGATTAAAGAGGTTTCAAATAACTGAGGAAAATCTGTAGTTGTAGATGTTTTGGCTGAAGGCCTGGAGCAAATTCTTAAGCTCTGTTGCAGAACAATTAACCTACGTTTTTCTAATAAAAAGTGAGTATCTGGGCCTACACCAGAGTTAATTGTACTTGTAGCCAGACAACTATTAGAAAACTGTAATTTGAGTAAAATGCTTATTTAAACAAAACTTTCTCTTTAAAAATATTAGATGACAAAATAAGTGTATATTTTACCAAACAAATTATAAAATGGGAAGCTTTTAGAAAGTATTTCTTTTTTCACTTGTACTGTTTATTGTATGCAAATTTTCACAGGGAAGATAGGAGAACTTGAGACAGAAGAAAAATAATGCAGTCGAACAAATAGTTTTAACAATGAGAAAGAAATTGAGTTACATTTTTTACAAAGTATTAGATAAAAGTCATTGGCATGCAGAATAAGAGAGGCATTAGATGGAGCAAATGCATATTGAAAAAAGCCATACAGCACAGTTTTTCTGAGGTCAACAAGCTAGATGTTTCTTCAAGTCCATGAGGATTCTGCTCCCGACAGCAGAACGCAGCAAAGACGACTGCAGCACATTAAGCTGGAACCAAGTCAATGTCAATTTAATTTATAAACCACTTTGAAAACCATATCAACTGCACCAAAGTGTGTCAGGAAAGGTTCTCCACATGCTCAGACTAAAGATCAACGGTCTGACAAAGGTGAATAGAGAATGTGTACCAACTCTGGATTAAGTCCAGAGTTGAAACAGGGAAGCTTTTTGGAGATGTGACTTTGGCTGGTCATTCAGGAGCTACAGCACCTTTATGTTTTATATTGGCAGGAAGCAAAATTATCCTCAAAATCATTGAAAGCAGCTTACATAGGAAAATCTTTCTTGGGGAGTTTCTTCTGACAGTCAACTCAGACAGCTGCAGTGTTAAGAGGATGATGACAGTTTTCTGGCAGAGGTCCTGGACATTAAGAAATATAAATAATATAAAGCAAATTAATCAACTGTCCTACAATAAATATAAATTTGACAAAGATTTAAAATCTTTGAGCAAAAGTGCTTTAGAATTCTGCAGAAAAAAAGGGAAAATATTTCCTAGTTGAGACAGTTCAGTAATCGGAATTACCATAAGCATGAGAATATCATCAACTTTCAAAAGTTAAACTGCAATGCATATTGTAAAACACTGAATTAGACAAATTGAAAAACAAAAAACTTTAAAGCTGTCAGCTTGAAGCAGCTGCAGTTCAAATACAACTAGCAAGAAAACATACTTAAATAATAAAAGCTGGCGACATAAAATATCACTGTCGATAAATTATGGTAGACCACAGTCAGCTGACACTTCACAATAGCAAGAAAATATTACATTTTCATCAACCTACTGGAAACACATTTCTGAAACACTGAGAATGAATAATGTTCAATGCTGGAGCTGCTGTTTGGAACTGAAGCCCCATGACCCTCATGACTTCTGCATTCCATTCTTTCTAATGAAATCTGTCCGAATCCATACCAGTGTTTTCCCACCATGCTTTACTCAGGCAAGATTAATGATAAAAATATACATGAACATTCATGTATCGCAAAATGAAGTGAATTTACTGATGTATCTTATCTAGTGTATTTCTACATAAGATACATCACTAAAGCTTTCATTAGACAAATTTAAATGTGCATCCATTTAATCCCGTTTAGAAACAGAAAATTATTTCACAAATTTAAGGAAAATGTCAAATGTAATATATTGAAATGACAAAAAATAATACATTTTATGAAAGGTTTTGATGATTTAAACAAGTTGTATTATGTAAAACCAATTTTAATAGTAATTTTTTAATTTTTCCAGCATGTTTGTTTTAATGGGAAGTAATATTAACATTTGGAGTGGCCAGAAACTTAAAACTGTACACATTATGTTTACAAGCACAAACATGTGCACAACTTTTTATTTTTTTGCATGCATGTGTAAACACTTTTGTTGGCCTCTACCCTCTTGTCTTTATGTGCATTAAATTTATTTTTACTTGAATATTTATTGTAATTCCTTGTGTTTTGGCTTATTTCTTTTCTTTTACAGAGATCCTTGGACATTTATTGTCCAAAAAGGTCATCGTTCTTCTGCTGTGGAGGATCACACAGTATATAAAGGTAGGAATCAATTTAAAATGTATGCCTTGTTTCTGTAGTTCATGATCATAGTGAAAGAAATTAAATAAAAAATATTTTTTTACATTCATACAGCAGACAGTTAGTATCTGTTATATAAAAAGATTTTTACGTTTGTTAAAAATGCCGGTATGTTGTAATAATAATATGAGACCGATTATCTGTGAAAAAAAATCAACCTTCTCTGCTTTTTTCCAGTGCAGAAATACAACACTTGCTCAGAAACACACTATCAAAGCCAGGAGGAGGTTCTGTTAATCATGTATGTGTAAATGTTGCTCCCTACCTCCCCTTTACCCTCTCCTATGCTACAGAGTCTTCCCAACTGTAGAGCTTGTCATGATTGCTCAGGCTAGTTCTTCTGTAAAGGTAAATTGTTTCTCCTCCATTTGCACATAGTTTGTACATGATTGATAATAATGAGCCATCTTCAGAGCTCTGGTAGGTTGTTTTTGAGCAGGATCAGTGTATTTCTACAGATGACAATATTAGCATTGGGAGAAAGAGGAGGAGTTAATTTTTGTAACAGATTATATGTGTCATACCATACTCCCATGAAACACTTTCAGTTCCAACAAAAATGTGAAAAACTTTAAATGTTTTTTTTTTAAATAAAATTTATTGCAGCTTTTAAGAGAATCTAAATTACCAAAACATTTTAATGAGACATCTAAGACCATGATATATAGAAGGAAATAGTGTTTCACAACATTTAAACTAGTTTCCATATGCAGTTTTATTTGGAGACAGGGTCAGGCTGTCTGTGTGGTTTGTGTAGAATGTGCTGGACCAAGTTGTTTCTTCTGTATGGAGTACATTCGGCTTCTTGGTGGGTTTTGATTTAGGTTCTTTGAGCTTTTTGCCTCCTGTGGGCTTTGATATATGTTTTTTCACAGGGCTTCTTTCAGCTGCTTTCTGGGTGACCAGCATGTATTTTGGGCTATGGATTTTGTGGGTCTTCTTTTTACAGTAGTGAACTTTCGTAGGATGGTTTTTGGAGCTTGTGGGGATGTTTTTTCATGGTGTGAACTTTGTGCATGACTTTTGCACTGGGCACTTCTTGTGCTAGGTGTCAATGGCTGTCAAAAATCCCATTTTTTTCTGGTGCCAGTTCTGCTCCTTTCATTGGTACATTTTGTGGAGGGAACAGCCAGTAAACTCAGAAGCTATTGTCTAGAATATTCAGTTAGTCAGGTTTTGTAATGACAGCAACAAAGTGGTTCAAAACACAGCGAGTCCCCTGGAACTAATACCATTAGTTTACTGTTCATGTGTATTATAGCTAACAGATACCCCACCCAATTTGTTTTGTTTATTAAAAGTTCATTCATTCTTCATTTTGGCTCGTTCATTCCTTCATAACTTGTTTTTGTGTCTGTCTCCTACCTTGATCTTTGATACTTATATTTCCTATATGTCACTGAATGTGACTTTCTACGTGTGTTCCTCAAGTGTGCCTTTTTGTGAGGCAGCGCGCTGTTTTCCTTCTGCTGAGGAGCGTTAGGCATCAAGTATGACAAATAGAGTTTTTGTATTAAGGTGAATAAAACCTTTTTTTTATTCACAAAGACAACTCCGGATGTCATCTGTGCCTGAGCCCAGCAACATTTGTTTTATTAATCCACAAGCGAACAGTGTACTTTTTAGTAAAGTTTCTACAAAAGAAAACAAGTCATGTACCTTAGAAAACTATTATTTTATGTTTTTCTAGGAACTAAAGAGTCATCAAAGGCACAGAGCACTTTTCAATTCCAGTCAAGTTCTGGAGAGCACTTTACCATCACCAGCAACAGCCAGTGGACACAAGGTAATTTCTCCCCTTCAGCCAACTGATGCTTGCTTCCTAAATAAATACATAAAACACAACAATTATCTCGTCCTTAAAATTAATACAGACTCAGATTAACAATGGCATAAATTATGTTACAATGACCTTCACAATGTAAGAGTTTAGGTTTCTGTGTTGTTTTCAGTCATTTGCTACTCCTCTCAAGTTTAATCAAGTTTCAACACAGTTCTTGTTATCAACAGCCATTTATTGTGGACAAGTCTTACAAAGTCCCCAAAATATGCCATCAGAACTAAAACAGAAAAAGGTCACACAAACCTAAGTCCGTTCCCAATAAATGGAGTATTTACATAAATAAAACATACAAAACCAGTACCTCATTAGCTACTGTTAAAACTTAGAGGAATAACTTCACTTGGCTCGCTAATTTTCCTCTAGTTTCCCAGATCCAGGGACTCTGCATGTGCAGGGGAAATAATAAAGAAACAACCATTCGACATCAGACTTCAGATACATCTAGAGCTTTATCCAGAGAATTCAATGCATACAGAATGTTAGATCAGCATCACACCCAGATCATCAAGAAGTCCAACACATGACAAAACACAGAATTACCTGCAACGAGTTGAAAAGGAAAGACAAAAATGCATTTTTGGGAATTGCTCACTTGGGCACAAAGCAATTCGATCTTCTGCTGTAAAACAGACCTTTTTATGAGGATGTGTATTCCCTTCATTTAAATATATGCATTAGAAGGTGTGTCCTCCCCTTGTAGGGCTATTTAATGTTAATTTTATTACCCTGCTTGAGACCTGCTAAAATCCAAAGGCAAATATATAGAGAGAACAAAGGTCATCCTCAACTAGAGTCGTCCCGTACCAATCTCCTGCTTTTTACAGACCAGAATTTATTGGTAAAATAGCTGGGTGCTTGACGTATGGATGTAGAGTAGCTTGCTCTAACTTACCTCCCACTCTGAGGACACCCTTGTGGTCAAGAAAGGAGTTGAGCCAGTAGAGCTTAGTTGTCTTGTCTTTTGTTAACTCCTTTTGGGTCTGAAGCTTCTTGATCTCTTTGGATAAGACTGAGCCTTGTACAATGACTATAATTGCAAGAGGCGTAGCTTCATTATTTCTCTTTTGCATTCTCTTAAACTCTTTCCCAAATCTGATGAGTCTTGTCATAACTTTGTCTAGTCTTGACCAGTTGGAGAATTTAACAAAATGTTCTGCCAGGAATCCATCCTTGTCAATGTGTGGTCTGCAACTAGTTTTCGTACTTTTGGGTCTTCTGATCCAAGTTATCCTATCTTAATCTCTCTGCTGGGTAGCTGTTCTTACCAGAGAAAATGTAGTCTTTTACAGCAGTCAGAAGAAACAAGGTCTTTGGCTTTTAAACCACAAGACGCATGATCGGCTGGATTTTCATCTGAAGCACTGTGCTTCCACTGTTTTGGTACAGTCCTCTCTTTGATGTGTTGGATTCTATTTGCTTCAAAAACGTGAAATTGTCTTGCTTCATTGCTGATGTATCCCAACAAAACTTATTTATCTGTCCAAAAGAACTCTGGCATTTTCCAGCTCTAATTTCGCTTTGTGCATGTTGCTTATGTATACTGCAGTGACTGCTGCAGACAACTCCAATCTTGGTACTATAGTCACCTTTGTGGATGCTACCCTGAATTTGGCAAATACAAGAGCGCAATGGATATGTCCTTATTCACTGATGGTTCTTAGGTCGATACATACTCCATATCCTGCTCACTTGCTTCTGAAAAATAGTAGAGTTTATATTTCTGAACCTTTTTGAAATCCTTAGGTAGGTAACAACAGTCGATCTTAACATCTGTAAGGTTCTGGACATCTGACAGCCAGTACTCCCACTGTGGCTCAAGTTCACTTGAGAGTGGTGCATCCCAATCTGCCTTGTCATGACACATTGCTTGCCGAGTAAAATAAAAGGCGCCAAAAGTCTAATTGGGTCAAAGATGGGGGCTATAGTCAACAACACTCCTCTTCTGGAAAGGGGGTACTGTTTCACAACTACTTGAAACTGGAAATGATCAGAGGCAACACACCACTTAATGCCTCGAGCTCTGACTATCTGTTGCTCACTAAATGCAAGGTCTTGAGTTTTTACTGTCTCTACACAATCTTCTTTGGGAAGCGAGTTGCGTACTTGTTGACTTTCGAAGTTGTAGTTTTCTAGTGTGGCAGAGTTGCTTTGCTTTGTTCACCAGATGAATTGCTTCCTTTTCCAAATTAAAACTGATCCAACCATCGTCAACATAGAAATTTCGTTCAATAAATTTTAGTGTCGCTTTACTTAACTGACCTTGACCCTGTGCTACAATGTACTCTAAGTTTGCGCAGGCTGGTGACGAGGCTGCTCCAAACAGGACACGCATGCAGTAGATCGATGGAATGGAGTGGAAATATCCATTATCCCACCAGAGGAAGCAAAAATAATTTTGATCTTCTATGGGGACTCTGAATTGGTGAAACATGCGTTTGATGTCATACATCACTGCCACCTGATCTTTTGAGATTCTGCACAGGTATCTTTCTAGTGTGTTGATTAACTCTGGTCCTGTCAATAGGTGATCATTCAATCAGACTCCTTCGTACTTTGCTGAACAATCAAACACACCTATGCTGGGTGTTTGTACAGTTCTTCAAGAGGCACCTTTACTGCATCTCTTCACTCTAGTGTTCATAAACTTCACAGATTCACTGTGATATTGTTTGTCCTATTCAAATCTCTTCTCTTCTTGAGGACCTTGAGTCTGTGTTCTGCACATCTCTTGTTTGGTAGAACCAGTCTATCCTCCTTAAATGGGAAAGGTAGCTCACAATGTCCATCTTCTTGAATTTTCACTCCATCCTCACTTATGGAAATGAAGCGTAAATCCTCTTGAGAGAGATGAGAATCTTCCACTTTTCTTTAATTAAATTCAGATTTGTGAATTTTAATCACATCTGATGGCAGGAAAACTTCTTTGACCTGAGTGCGACAAATGTAGTGCACCTATTCTGATAACTGATCAGATGGTGGATTATGTGTCACTTCCTTGACAATTATCCTGTGACTATATCCAATAAGGTCTCCATAGTCAACACAATGATCAACACCTCTGACTATCTCTTTTTTCTGTGTCGAGAGCATCTGAACAAATGTAGTGGTGCTCTGACAACCCAGAAGGACATATACTAGTATTTCCTGTTCTGGATTGCTTGCTGTGGCTAATGTTAAGATTTAGAGGAATATCTTCACTTTGCTCGTTAATTTCCTCTGTCTCCCAGGTCCATTAGTCTCCATGTGTGCGGTGGGAAATAATAAAGAAACGACCATATGATATCAGACTTCAGACATCTAGAGCTTTATCCAGAGAATTCAATGCATACAGAATGTTATATCAGCATTACACCTAGATCATCAAAGAAAGTAACACACGACAAAACATAGAATTTACCAGCAACGAGTTGAAAAGAAACAACAGAAATGCATTTCTGGGAACCGCTCACTCCAGCACAAAGCAATTCGACCTTCTGCTGTAAAACAAAGCTTTTTATAAGACTGTGTATTTCCTTCATTGAAATATATGCATTAGAAGGTGTGTTCTTCTCTTTTGTGGGGCTGTCTCAATGTTAATTTTGCTTGAGACCTGCTAGAGCACCCTAAAGCAAATATATGGAGACTCCACCGGAGTCGTCTTGCACCAGCCTCCTCCTTACATTCCAGACGAAAATTTATGACCTGCAGCTAGACGCAATGGCTCTCTTTCTGAAAATAATTCAAGAAACTGATTTCTTATTTTAAACAAACTGGCACAAAAATCTAATGCTAAATAATAACTATAAGTTTGGATCTAAAACTGCAGAGTTGTTTCTATTTTAAGAAAAGCTCTTTTAAAATACCTGAAATATTTTAGGAGTAAAAATAGTTTCCTAATTCTATTGTATTTCAGTAATATAAATTGCAGGAAAATAGTATGGTTAAACACTAAGTAATTCAAAACATGCTGTTTAATGCTTAAGAAAATATCTTAATACGTTTGATTATACTTTGGAGAAGGATTTTTGAAGTTTTAATGTTTCACTGAACTGTTGAACCAACACCAAAGAATTCATTGTTTTGATAGCAGACAGTCTACCTGTCTGGATAGCAGTTAAGGAAGTGCAGGCCTGTCTATCTGCAAAATCCTCCTTAGAAATTTATGTTAGTTCACCTTATCGTAAAGTCTACCTAAAATGTTCATGCCACATCTAATATTTCATATGTCTAAAGGTTAATGTCTCTGAACAACAATAACCAAACTGAAATCATTGTAGATGTGAGATCGCTCTGATCACCTTGGTCTCTTTCATCTCTTTATTTTCCCTTTGCTCTTTGTCACTGTTATTATGTCTTCTAAACTATGTGCCTTGTTCTTCATGTAAACATGTCGGGTGTTTTCATTTACAAATGTTACGAATACTTCTCTTTTCACATTTCTTGGATTGGTGTCCAAAACTGAGACATCCAAAATGCAGTCCTTTTGATTTCACAAACTTCACTCTTGTAGTTATGGCATTCTCCATAAACATTCGACATGTCTGAATGTTGTGATTCAATCTTTCACAGAAAACACATTTGTTTGATTCTGTTCTGTCTTCTGTGCTACTTGCAAATGCCTTTGCAGCAACATTTTGAGCTTTGCTTCTTGTATTCCTGCCCCCAACTTACAGCCTTCTGTCCTACATTGGACAACAAGTAAAACCAAGGTATACCCATTCCTCCTTGAGGATGTTTGTGTTTATATTTGTGCAGTTGGCTGGTGTTTTTATCCTGACCAACTTACAAACAACGAGACTGTTACAGACCAAATATAAACTATTTAAAGGGTGACCGTTAGTCATGTTCCATCAGGAATGACCAGGTATTTCTCTTAGTTTGTTTCATATTCTTTCTGACAACATACATAGACCACAAACAGTGACGGTCTTAGTCCAGATATCACTTCGGCCATTAAATTTGGATATGTGTGTGTTCTACAGAGGCAGAGTGGACTGACTGGTTTGACAGGGATGATGAAAGGGGATCTGGAGACTGGGAAAAACTGTTTGACCTGCACAAAGCTTATCCAGATCAACTGTGTAGTGTTCCATTGGACATCCAGGTAAATGTTCACTGTCCGTATTGTATTTTCAAGCATTTGTATTTGATACTAGGTAAATAAAGCAATTACTTTATTATTATTATTCTGATGAAAGCATCATGGAATAAATTTGGCTTCAGTTTTTCACACCTTGTCTGAGGTTAAATATCTAATTGTGTGACTAAGAAGAACATTGCATAATAGTTCCCAGTCTAAAGGGACACATTGAATTACCTGTGGCACATGATTAAGGTGTGACCACTAGACAAGAAAGTAGAGGGGTTTTTTAGATTGCTGATCAAAATTAGATTCAAGGGTTAGAAACAACTAGAATTAACTAGGTTCCCTTTTTTGTGATATTTCCTTCAGTCCCCATTCCTTAGAAATTCAGCATCACAATTAGAAAAGATTATGCTTTTCCACAAAGGCGAGAGACCGAGAATCTATCAGAGTAGATTTGCAAGGAAAGCCACACAATCACACTAACTTTAACTGTTCAAATAGTGTCATGATATGGACAGTGAAAATCCAGATTCAAAGAATCACTGCAAGGTTAACTAGCTTACTGTGAGCAGACTGGGTTTTCTCATCTATAGTCATGTAATCCAAACACCCTAACTCAGGTGAAGTCTTGGTTGAAATCTAAGCGACCCTCCAGTAGGACTTAGTGAGATGTGTATGAGAAATGTGACATATAAACCAGACCTCGCTGTGGTCTATATGAGGACAGCTGAAAAAATATAAATAAGTTTAATTTGATAATTTGAAGTAAAAGGCAGGAAGAATTCCCTTTTTAAATGAGTCCCAGAAGGAGGACGAGCAGTTTTGCTTTAAATTTCTTTTGAAATTTAGTCGGCAGTCTATCTGGGCCTGGGGCTTTACCTCTTTTCAAGTGATGGGGAGACTCTGTCATAGTTGTATCAATAGCTGTAATAACTGTTTTATTTGTTTCCCTTACTTATTACAATTATTACTAAAATATCTCAGAACACGTTCGTTATTAATTCCATGGGCCATCATCAACATCATCATCATCATCATCAATCTTGTGTTACTCCAGAGTTTTTCTGAGTACTTGGAGCTTAGTGTTAGCTTCTCCCTCACACACACCTTCCTTCCTGCCTGCATGAAACTTTTTCTTTATGAACATTTTCACTCCTTCTTACCAGCAGCAGCAGCTAACCTGAACTCTTCCTCAATCTGTCCCTGGTCACATCTCTCACCATCCTCCTCCGATGATGATAAAGTCCCTAATTCTCTCTCCTTGTCTGCTACTGAATCTCCTCCAATGGCCAAAGTTTGATTGACGTATCGGTTTGTTCGACACATTTTTCTGAATGGGCTGGTACACTTTTTAGCTTGTAGTTCTTCTGGCCCGCCTGTCTCGCATCCGCTCATTTTCTTGGACTCTGGTTAGCTGAAATGGCCCCATTTATAACCTTAGAGGTGAGGGGCCGGGCCAAGGAGGACTGAGGGATGTCATCGGATAAGCCCAATGTCCATCAATAAAATCAGCCAATCAGCCGTCGCGGTCAATAAAAATTAGATTTAATATCATTTTTTTTGTTAAATTATGACAGCATAGGGCCGCCAGATATGGACAGTTAATGCATCAGTCTGGACTCCAGACAGTCAGTCGTCCCCTGGACAGAAGTTCAAACTGAATGCAGCTTTTTTTTTTTTCCTGTTCAAATTGTCAACCCGCCACAGTGGCAGGTCTGTTGCACCAATTTACACCCCCCTTCATACTTTTACCTGCATTTGGCCAGTGGTGGGTGCTAATTTCCACCCCTGCTTTATATGCAGATGATCTTCTCTTGTATGTTTTGAATCTTGTAGTCTTCCTCCAATTTTAAAGATTCTTGAAAAATTTGGATCGTTCCCTGGCTATAAAATGAATCCACTTAAAAGTGAAAGCTATCCAGTGAATTTATTAGCTTTAGAACTTAGACAGTCTGACATTTCTTTTAAACTCAGCTCCTCGGGTTTTTGTCATGATTTTGGGAATCTGTTTAACCCACATGCACAAACACCATCAGGAGTTCGGAGCAGTGCTTTACTTTATGAACAACTGGTTGTGGTTGAGTGCCTTTAGTTAATTTTAGTTGTATATATTATTATTACTATTGTGTGTTTGTTTATTTAATATTGTATATATTTGACTTTTTGCACGGGAGTTGCAATAGAAATTTCGTTGAATCCTGTTCAATGACAAAAAAAAAAAAAAACATAAAAAAAAAATGCTATGCTAGCTCTGAGATAGCATGGGTGCTCAGGGCAGGAGGAGATGAGCAGTAGGAAGATAGTGGGAACCAAAAAGCTGTGGAGCTGTAGGCCAGGATTGAGATTTCACCGTTTTTAAGTGCATTGTTAAAGACTTTGGATAATGTTGGTGATAAGATGTTTTTGAAGCATTGATAAAATTCCCCCGGGAGACAGTCCCTGGGGATTTATTGTTTTCAAATTGTTAATTTCCTCCTGTACCTGTGTTTCTCTTATATCTGACATCATATCAGCTGCTTCGTCATCAGACAGAGTAGGGAGCGTTATGGAGGAATTTGAAGGCCCTAAACTCATTGAATATATAAATAAAGAAATACACAAGACTCTGAACTCCTTCTGCTCGAACAGGAAGAGATTTTAATGCACATCTGCGGAACAAAAATATCACCTTCACATTGTTACACAAATCCAAAATCTCTTGACTTCTGCTTCTCATCATAGGGGGGTTACAGTTCCATTATCATTTATCTCCAAATATTCAAACAGATACTCTCTCAGTTCCTGAAACACTGATGTGTTGGTGAGTAGTGATACAGTTAGTCTCCAGTATCTAAAGGGAATGTCCTTACTTAAGTTTAGCTGTAGGGTAACTGGATCATGGTCACTCAGTAATTGATTCAATACTGCAGTCAATTACTTTACAAAAGTATTTTCGAGGTATGCAGAAGAAGTCTGTCCTTGAATAACTATTATGAACTTTAGAAAAGAAAGTGAAATCCTTTTTTCTCGGGTTTTTAAATCTCCATGGATCCCCCAAACCCAGTTCAGTTATCATAGTATTGAGTATTTTAGTTTTCCTGCTTTGTCCACATTTCTGCTGGTGCGCTATCTATTTTGCCATCATGTACTGCATTAAAATCTCCTCCAACTATTACTATGCCTTTAGCGTTCTCTGCAATTACATTAGCTATGTCCTTGACGAAGGATTCGTCACATTCGTTAGGAGCATAAAGATTCATAATAGTCATCTCCTCCTCCCATGTCCGACCAAGCACCAACACAAGTCTCCCCATTTTATCCTGAATGGCATTTTCTGTGGAAAAGGCCAATGATTTGTTCAATAAAATAGTGACTCCTCTCTTATTTCCATATGATGTCCTGTCTTCATTTTTTATCTTCTAACTCGTTGAAATGGGTTTTCTGTAGTAAGAGAATGGAGCAGTGCATCTTTTTTAGTTGACTAAAGATTTTTTTCCTCTCTATTTAAACCATGGGCATTATATGTTAGAATTGTTCAGTTTTTCCATATGTACCTTTTCATTTTGGATACCTTTTCCATATTACTATTCCTGTAGGTATCAATGCTATTTATTGTGAAATATGTATTTTACATGATGTGGTTGCACATTTGTTACATTAGTCAAGGTACTGTTTACAAACATTAGAACATACTTGAACTTTATAGTAAACAAGCTTCCAAAAACTCAACTAAATACCAATACCACCTTAAAATCGGTCTCCATGGAGATGAAAGGGCTGTGACAAAAACCTTCACCTGAACTTGCCCTGCAATAGCAGTCTGACAACAAAAGTCTGTTCCCGGACTTGCCTCTCCAAAAACAGGTGTACATACAATAAATCATCATACTGCAGCCATGGTGAGAAAATTCCCTGGTATTGAAAATTGTAATTTACTAAACTAGCCATCATTCAAGTCATTTTATCACAAATGTCATACTTTGAGAGAGAGTTTAAATGTCCATATATCACTCCCAAATCCTTGATTTATTTCTTACCTTGTAAAAACACCTGCATGTTTGTTATGCTCAGCATAGTTTCTCCTGCTTTTCAGGACTCACCCAGCAGTTCCTCTTGGTAGCTCTCACGCTATCTTGACATGTATTCCCATCTTGCTCTTGCAAGTGTAGCAAAGGTCTTCACACCGGGTTCCAGATGGATGTTCAGTTGGGCAGGAAAAATTTGCCCCCTTTCCTTGTATACTTTCTGGAGAAAGCTTCTAATGCAACAAAGCCCAAAGGCCAGAAGCAGCTTGTAAATCAAGATATGCATGTTTACATTAACAATACAAGTGTGAATCTTGTTCTGTGCATTTGTAGAAATTGCCTTGTGGACTCATGACTCATCCTGTGCACATGTGAATTGTTCTGTGAATTTGTGAATATTGATCATGTTCTAACTCCATATTCAGCTAATTGTTGAATATGGAGAATCAGAAACAAGACAATGATTCTAAATTCAGCAGCAATCCACATCAAATTTCCTGAAAATGAAAATAAACAAGTTCTGCAAGTCCTGTCCTGACCCAGAAAGAGCTATCCATTGTCAACATCTATTTTTTAATTAACTGAATTAATGATGTTACATTTCATAAAGGGAAAAACAAAGTTTTGGGGAACAAAAATCATTAGAAATAAAGTGTGTTTACTTTATTGAATGCATGTATCTCCAGTTGCTTAGTTGACACTTTGTTTGCTCAGGTTCAAACCCATGATGGAATACCCTTCAACCAGACAGGAGATGTCATCTACAAGATCAGCAAGGACTATGGTTTTGTCTGTCTCAACAAGGACCAGATTCATGGCCTATGTCACAACTACAAAGTCAGATTCCTCTGTGGAAAATCTGGTAATTTTTTCACCTCCTAACATTGCCTTTGAACATGCAAACACTCAACCATAAGAGTGCAGTACTAGATCTCAATTGTCTATTAATAACTATAAATAATTGCCATTATCCACGTCCCCCTGTAGAAGAAGATGTAGACAACTGTCACTAAACATTATTTTCTGATTAATATTACTATAATTGTTGTTGCTGTCTTGATTTGTGTTGTAGTTTCTGTATTATGAAAAGTTGTTAAAAGAGGAAACAAAGTAAAGTATGCAAGTAGAAATCATTTTGCACGTGTCTACAAAAATTGCAGTGGAAATTTTCCATTTTAGTTATTAAATCTTACACAATATGGCCAAAACAGTGGTTCTTACCCTGGGTTTGATCGAACCCCAGGGGATCGATGAGTCGATCTCAGGGGCTTGGCGGAGCCTCTGCCGCGGAGGTGAAGACACTAGAGTAAAGTTGTGATGACGTGCCCTGCTTGTCCATCACTTGCTGCAGAGGATCAAGTGACATTACTTGGCCTATCAGTGCTGCGGGGAATTTAGTGTGCGTAGTAGTCTATGGCTGTCGTAGTTGTATTTCGTGTGGTTTCTTTCTCAATATTTTAATCCATTCTAAACATGTCGAGTAAAAAAAGAAAGTCGTCAGACGAATATGTACAACATGGATTCACATGTATCACGGAACGGGATGGGAGTCAGAGTCCCATCTGCATGATATCCAATGCTAAGTTGAGCAACTCTAGTCTTGTACACTTCTTGAAGCTGCATGGAGATGGGGAAAAGTTAAAAAGTATTTTGTGGATTCAAAATGACAAAAAACTTAAAAAAAATTCAAATATATAAAAAAATTAAGTTATAAAATGTTGAAAAAAAATCCAAATGTATTTTTAATTGGTGAAACAGCAAAGAAAAAAAAAATATATAGACAGACAGACAGACAGACAGACAGACAGACAGACAGACAGACAGACAGACAGACAGACAGACAGACAGACAGACAGACAGACAGATAGATATAGATAGATAGATAGATAGATAGATAGATAGATAGATAGATAGATAGATAGATAGATAGATAGATAGATAGATAGATAGATAGATAGATAGATAGATAGATAGATAGATAGATAGATAGATAGATAGATAGGGGGCTGAAATTGGGGACCAGAATAAAGTAATACCGTAATCACTTCATACACTGATAAAGTGAAAAAAAAATACTCTGGGAGAGTTAAGATTGATCACCAAGTTATTGTTACTTAACTAACTCCAGACAGATTTGATATTTGACACTTAATTGGAGTTAAGGTACCAACTATCCAAAAACAGTTGAAATCAAACCTGACAGAGTTCATTTGGGCCTGCTGGATTTGTTGTGTAGGTCACAGATGAGTACAAAGTCCAAGAAGTCCAGGTGAACAATGAGACAAGAGACACCGATAGCACAAGGAAGGCAGACACAGGCTCCCACGACACAACTTTAGTCTAGGATCCAACAGTGAAATGAAGACACATCAAACACATAGAGGGTAGTCAAGGCAACCAAGGGACAGCTGGGGGTTATCAAGTAGAAGACGTGACAACACAGGAACTAAACAAGGACACAGAAAACCAAATCCTCGTGGCAACTAGATGCTCTCAAAAAGTCCCTAATAAAAAAAACAACAACAATCCAATCAGGATGTCCCATCTGCACAGAGGGGAAGATTCCAAAAAGAAATATAAAGAAAAACTAAATAACTCAGTCCAAACAAACAGAAATGGTCAGGGGGAGGCGACAAAGGACACTGACCCTTTAGGGAAGGTCCAGCAATCAGTAAACAAAGCTACTGCTTCTGTTTTTACTCAAGTCTAATCCTATGTAATTGAAAATCGCCATATTCATAACCCCTAGTGCAAAACTTAAATTTATTGAAAAAGCAGCCAGACATCAGAAGGAAAAAAAATCTGAAAGATCATAAAAATTTCAAAACGTTATTTTTCCTGATTACTACATAAAAGATTGGTCAAAACACAAAATCTGTTTTTAGGATCTGGAAGTTTGCACTGGGTACATGAACGATATCTAGGCAATAGATTGACACCATGTCTTTTTGAATCCAAGAGTGACTCTTACTCTTCTTTACCCTCTTTGTAGTTCGTCCACAGGCCTTTCTCTCAATCGATATGTTAACAGACAACACCATCTTGGAGCTGAGTGATGAGGCGGTAGGTTGGAGGCCTGGTGATCAAGTGGTTGTGGCCAGCACAGACTACTCAATGCACCAAGCTGAGGAGTTTTCCCTGCTGCCCTGTCCTAACTGCATGTCCAACCAAGTGAAGATCAAAGGTAAGATATTTTTTGAGTTAAAGCAACTATTAAGACTGTGCTATAGTGTCATTCAATTAGGAATCTTTCCAAGTTCTACATCAGAAGGAATGTATTTTTTAAAATCTTTTATATATCATAAACATTATCTTTTGTAAACAGATATTTTATAGAGGCTATTAATGTAGTTGCAAATCAACTTTTAAGAAACCAATTGTTAACTAATATGTTTCAATATATTACAAATCTACATCAGTACAAATAGTTATTATACCTTTAGTAAAATTCTTTGTACAAAGTTTCTAATTAATTCTTTGAGCCTTTACAGAGTAATGACCTGCATTTGTATCCAATATTAAAAAGGTTTATAGTACTTCCTTCTTTTACTCCTGAAATGAACAATGATCTATCCTGGAGTGGAGCAACTACACCAACTTAGTATTTTTGTGATCACTTGGACCAAACTCTCTTTGGGTCCAACACTGAATGCAGAAGTTCTGACTGCATTTTAGTCTCAGAGAACTTCTTCTGTGTTGATTATGTGACTGCTCTGCCTTTTCCAACCCTTAATCAGTAGCAGAAGAGGGAGGCCAACAATAAGACTTTTTCTGGTCAACATTTCTTCCAGTTAACATGGCGTTTGCCTCTCCACTGTTAACACATATATGCTCAGTAAGAGGCATGCAAAGTTGCTGACATCATGCCGTCTGCTGCTGTTCCTTTGAAGGTGTTTTACTAAGTGGATTATGCTTACGTTAGAATTTGACTTAAATATAGTCAGGTTGACCAATTTTTTAAAATGGGAAATGCTATATTAAATTTGAAATGCTTCAGGTAAATATTCATATATAATTTTTTAAAAATAAATATATTAATTGAGACATTGGCAAAGTGCAGATCAGCTGTTTTTAAAAAACACTTTTCATCCAAAATAGGAGCATCATAGTAACAAATAAACACAACAAATTTATAATACTTACCCTTTTCTCACATCAAAAATGAGAAAAACTAGAACTGCAAGCAGTTACTGTATCAAGCTCGAGCATTTCCCAACCCCAGTCCTCCAGACGCACTGCACACATGTTTTAGGTGTTTTCTTGATTCAGCCCAGATGATTTCAATTGACTGGTGTTTGCTAAACTGCAATCAGCTGAATCATTCATAGTAGAGCAGGGAAAGATCTTAAACTTGCAGGGAGTGTGCCTTGAGGACGAGGTTTGGGAAACACTGCTTTACGCCGTACTCCGCTCCTCTGTACACTCGCCCCACACCTGGCCCTGTCTCTCTTTGCATCTGTACCAACTTGGAAGTTTTCAGAACAGTGCTTACTCCATAAAAAAGTTGCATTTACATGTCACCCAACATAAACTGATTTTCCATAAAAAGACTGTAAACTGTGATTTCCAATTTTTATCAAATCAAGTTTATCAAATGTAGATGCAAATTCAAAAATGTATATAAAAAAAGTTGAGTGGAGTATAAAGTTGAGTATAAACTCCAAAAATAGTCCCGATATCTGAAGTAAAATAAGCATAATTCCATTCTTGTGTTGACCGACATGTTGCATATCCTGATATGCAACACGCTATATATATATATATATATATATATATATATATATATATATATATATATATATATATATATATATATATATATATATATATATATATATATATATATATATATATATATATATATATATAGCGTGTTGCATATCCTGATATGCAACACGCTATATATATATATATATATATATATATATATATATATATATATATATATATATATATATATATATATATAGCGTATAGCGTATATATATATATATATATATATATATATATATATATATAGCGTGTTGCATATCCTGATATGCAACACGCTATATATATATATATATATATATATATATATATATATACGCTATACGCTATATATATATATATATATATATATATATATATATATATATATATATATATATATATATATATATATATAGCGTATAGCGTATATATATAGCGTGTTGCATATCAGGATATGCAACACGTCGGTCACAACGCTGTGACCAAAGTGCAATACAGTGGTGTGACATTCACAAAAGATTTGATTCTTTTGAACAGCTCTTTACTACATACTATAAGACTGGAGCCTCACTGAGAGCCATTCTTTGTTCTTGTAAGTACACTGCAGTAGCTATTATTATTTGAATTATTTTCATCAATATTTATTTAACTAATGAACAACTAAAACAGAAGAATGTTAGAGCATGGGCAATTGACTTGGGCGTTATTCTTGGGCAACTGCGGCTGTGTGGCAGAGTTGTCGTCTTGCAATCGGAAGGTTGTAGGTTCGATTCCAGCTTCCTCCTGCCATATGTCGATGTGCGTCTGGGCAAGGCACTTAACCCCAAATTGCCTACCAGTCTGCGTATCAGTTTATGAATGTGTGCGAATGTACACTAGAGTGTACACTAGCTTTACACTCTAGCGCTAGTGTAAAGCGCTTCGAGGTCACAATGACTGGAAAAGCGATATATAAGTTCAGTCCATTTACCATTTTAGGGATAGCAAGAGTCATCTGCAGATTGTGGCACAGAGATGGAAGCAAAGCAGAAGAAGAAGAACAGTTTGAATTCACAATGGCATTGGTTACATTTATTTCAGCTCTAGGCATTTAATATTCATAATGTTATGGAAATATGAATCTTTGAGATCAATTTAAGAAGCAATTTTGATCATATTTCACATTTTATCGTGTCATGTAGCACAGGGTGCTGGTCTTGGTCTTGACTCAGTCTCAACCTCCCTCAGTCTTGGTCTTGACCTGGTCTTGAGTTAGGTGGTCTTGACTATTACACTAATGAAATGTATCTTATTAGCAGCCCCCTGCATAAAAGCAAATGGTATATTTATGATGTAAATAAGTACTTGTTTTATATGTTGTATGATATAAACTGGGCATTTGTCTAATTATATGCCAAAACTAAACATAATTATGTTGTAAATGTCATTTTACCATCCATTCATCATCTCTTCACCCTTGTCCCTAGTGGGGTCAGGAGTTGCTGGTGTCTATCTCCAGCTGCGTTCCGGGTGAGAGGCGGGTCACCTGGACAGGTTGCCAGTCTGTCGCATGGCAACACAGAGACAAACAGGACAAACAACCATGCACACACACACACACACTCACACCCAGGGAGAATTTGGAAAGACCAATTAACCTAACAGTCATATTTTGGACTGTGGGAGGAAGCCGGAGTACCCAGAGAGAACCCACACACGCACAGGGAGAACATGCAGACTCCATGCAGAAAGACCCCGGGCCGGGAATCGAACCCAGGACCTTCTTGATGCAAGGCAACAGTGCTACCCACTGCACCACTATGCAGCCTCTTTTACATCAAGTGAAAATTAATCAGTAAAGTATGCTGCAACTACTATAGCTTGACTTAATTACAATCCCCTCAATCTCTAGCAGAACAAGTCAGAGTCCGGCCAGGGTTAATGACTGGGCCTTTCGATGCCAAATTATAAAGCTCATGATAACATAATTTTACAATATACACTTGCCCCACAACAGCTTTGGAGAGCGACTATCATTTTGTCCATCAAATGGACATGAAGCATAACAAACCAAAAGAACAACCAAAACATCAGGCTACATTGTCACTAATGGTAAAACAATACAAAATTGTTTTCCGTAGCAGGTATTGTAATATGGCAGATGAAATAATAAATAATATTTTGGTGCAGTGGCACCAAAATATAATGTGGCGAAAGCTCCTCCGATTGCAGTGGAGGCTCAAGTATCTTTGCTGAATATTTTGTTTAGTTTCTGTTCAACAGAACAAACTGTTCTATTGAACATTTGTTAGAAACTAGTGTGATGTAAATTAACTTTATTGAATAGGTGCAACTTCAAAAGGTTCAGTGGGTGTGAATACTTTTGCAAGGTGCTCTATTTTTACCTCAGCTGTATAAAAGGTGTTCAGTTTCTACAGGATTTACCCTGTAGCCCTCAAGATGAGATAGTTTACTTGTATTTTTATCTGTGTTGTTGGTCCAGGAAGAGCCAAGTTTATCCACATCGGTGAAGAAGTTGATGGGGTGGATATGAGAGCAGAGGTTGGCCTGCTGACACGTAACATCCTACTTCGTGGCGAGACTGAGCCCACCTGCTATGGCCATGAGGCTTGTAAATTCTTTCACTTTGACACCTTCGGGGGACATTTGAAGGTATAATGCTGATGACCTGATCAGTTACAAAGCTAGCATTAAATTAGTGATGGGAATTTTGACTTTTTTCAGAGAACCGGCACTTTCAACTCAAATGGCTGTCAATTTCTTATCATCTCCAACCTGTGTGTTGGATCTAAGAGCTGGCAGGGATTTTCATGATGAATCCTTTTACATTTTTTTATTCTTCTATTCTATTCTATTTAATGTTGTATGTATGAGAAGTTTTATACTTCTTTCATTTTATGTGATAGTTCTGTTACAAGGCACACATTCTTACTTTTGTCTGTTTTAAACAAACTTTAATTTTTTTAGCATTAACAAATGCACAGTACAATGCAACCAAATCTACTGAACAGACACATTATAATATATATTTTTAATATAATATCTGTAATTTTCAGCCAGATGGTGCTGGTCATTTATATTTGAGTTGGTCAAATATAAGGATGGTCCCATATTGTCGCATGTGATTGGGCACAAGGCTGCCATGCTAATCAAAGCAAAGTTATGTTGTGAGCAGAGAGCTTTTGGCGTGTGAGTTCGGCAGCAGAAGCCAAAACACTCAGGCTGCTGGAGTTCTCTGTGGTCTACTTTGTTTGTGGGCTCGCAAGGATCTTTAGAAATACAATCTCCTTGTGGTGAGTCATAATCTGAATTATGAATGAGCCATAATGGCTTGTAGTAGTGGGATATTTGATGAGGAAGAAATGAATTGGACACCTGTAAAGGCCTTTTTGCACTGTAGGACCCATCCCCCTTTGGCCCAGCCCTACTGTATCTGTAGTTGTGACATATAGTTATTACATAGAAACAGCTCATAATGAGCTCATTTAATTTTATTGTTTATGTTCAGTTAGTGGGACCAGAGCTTATTTTTGGTATTTTTCTTCATTGTGGTGAAATAGGTACATGTATTTTTCTGCTTGATGTGTAATGACATGATGCCATCACACTTCCTCCATTCAGCTTGTTGAACCTTGTTAAAAATCTGTTTGTTTAACACTACATTAGCTGTGATGCATCTGTTTATTTTTGTAGTTTCAATGTCATGTAGCTGACTAAGTTCATTTCTGTGCTTCAGTGTTCTCTGCACCATAAGAAAAGCATCCAAGCTCAGGAACTACCATCCACTATCAATCCTTTGTTAATCCTGTGTGTTTGAGGCATGTGTGTGTTTTAATCATACAACCACACACTCATACACACCCGCCCGCACACACATACGAAAACAAATATAAGCACATCAACATCTACGCTTGTCTCATCAACTGTACACTCAAATACACTTCTACTATTCCATCAACAAACCTTCTAAGCTGCACTGATGCAGTTGACATATTCCTTCTGATCAAGGAAGATTTAATTGATCAGCAATCTGAAATTAGCTCTTGTTAGAAGCACACCGTTTCTTACATTATTTTAACCCAAAGAAAATTAAATGTAATTGCAAATGCATTTAAAGACTAACTGGTAGTGACATATTATGATGGGAATTTTCTGAAATTACTATTGAAATTGCAGACATTGCAAAAGTCTAGTGTTCCTTTGAGAGATGTGGAAGATGACTCACCTCTGTCCCGTCCTGTAGCCAATCCACCAATCGACAGTTGATTCCCAACCAGCCCCTTCTGGCAGGCCTGACTGGAATCATAGCTCTCATGGTTCCAGGGAGCGGGTCAGGACCAGACTCGAAATGCTAATATAATAACACTTGGACTGGCTTTGAAGATGTGCTGGTGTGAGCCGGTCTGGGTGTGCAGTGCAAAAGAGCCTTAAGGAAAAAAGGTAGAAGGGGAAATAGGGTGTATATTCAAGCTGTGGTAATTAAGAGCACATTAGACAATGATGATTTGTTAGATGTTAGAAAGATGGTGATGACAAGGAAAAAAATAAGATCATATTCAAGTTTAAAGAAGGAAATGATATAGTTAGGTTTACTAAGGGTGTAGCGAAACAATAATCTCATGATACAATATATTCTGATCATGATACAATATATATCACGATGTTTGGCAAACGATCTGATTTGATGCACTTTTACAATTTCCTGAAAGATTTTAGAAGGACAGAGTGATTTTAGTGACATTTTGTGTTCCATAGACTTGGATTTAATTAACTGAAAATGGATTAAAAGCACCAACTACACAATACCCGACTGATTTGACAAAGTCTACAGCTGGACAAAATGAATCAAAGATGCAATGAGAAAATTAGTTTCTGTCATTTAATTCATGTGGATTTGACATGAAACTCAAAGTTTCCACAGTGATCCAGGAGCTGAATGGGGAGATTGTGACTTAATTGCCTTCTGTGTCTAAGGGCCCGGTACCCCATACTCCCGGAGAACCACCCCATAGAGTTCCCCTGAGGGACATGGTCAAACACCTTCTCCAAGTCTGCACAACACATGTAGCCTGGTTAGGCGAACTCCCACGCACCCTCCAGGGTGTTTGTCCTGGTGTTCCACCACCAGGACAAAAACCACATTGCACTTCCTGAATTCCAGGTTCAACTATCTGATGGACTCTCCTCTCCAGGACCCTTGACTAGACCTTGCCAGGGACTGTAACCCCCATGTAATTAGAGCAAACCCTCTGGTCCCCCTTCTTTAACAGGTGGACCACCACCCCAGTCTGCCAACCCAGGGCAACTGCCCCCGATGTCCATGCAATATTGCAGAGACACATCACCAACATAACCCTACAACATCCAGAGCTTAAAGGAACTCTGGGTGAATTTCATCCACCCCCGTGGTCCTACCACGTTGGAGCTTTTTAACCACCTTTTTTAACCAGCCATGTTCCGTGCCTCGTGTGCATCAATTGTCGAGGCCACTCGGAATCAATGTCCCCCCAAGTGCACATATGGACACCCTTATGCCTGAACATGGTGTTCGTTTTGGACAATCCATGACGAGCACAGAAGTTCAACAACAGAACACCACTCGGGTTCGGATCAGGGGGGCCATTCCTCCCAATCATGCCCTTCCGGGTCTCAATGTCATTGCCCATAGATCTACACAATTAAGACAGGGTGCAGCACAAATATGTACATATACATACAACCATGGTTAGTCTTTTACAATCCTGTTTAGTGTGGATGCAACAGTAGAATTTGTGAAACAGAGATAAGAAGTCCAAATGTGTGAAAATGGTCCCTTTTTAGAATAAAGTTTTTGAACTGGGCATTATTTGCATCAAGAATTTTTCCTTTCGTGTTCCTGAGAGCAGAGCATGGTTCGAATCAAGTCAGCAGCTGGTGGTAACAAACACGCTGTCAACAATTCAACAACTAACCTGCAATTTGGAAAGACTGGGATCAGCAACAAGCCCAACAATTTGGGCTTGTTGTGAATCATAGATGACTATATTACTTGGTTTTTGGATTTTGCCTGAAAATCAGAATCTAAGCAAAGATGTGGAAAAGTCAAGACTGTTAACTATTTGTAATGTTTATCTGCTTTATTTATTAGGTACAACGGGGTTTCAGAGCTGTTCATCTATCCGGTTTGGAGCTTCAGTTCATGGGTCAGCAGACAATGGGTCATTATCCAGTCCATTTTCACATGAATGGAGATGTGGATGAGAAAGGAGGATACAGCCCCCCAACATTTGTCAGTGATCTGTCCATTCATCACTCTTTCTCACGTTGCGTTACAATCCATGGCTCCAATGGACTTCTGGTTGGTTTAAAAGTCTTCTCCCTGCATTTTCACTATGAAACAAATATAGATGAAGAAGAATTAATAAAATATCTCAAGTATGTGAATATACTGGACCTTATCAGTAGGTATAGCATCTTGTGATGCTGATGCAGCATCACTCTAATTTCAGGAGTGTCTTAGATCAAAGATTCCTCACAAATCTCTGTATGCAAAATAAGTGGGAAAAGAAAAAGATGTAATAAGACACACACACTGCATGCCTGTTGGTGCACTGCTGCCTCTGACTGGTGGAGATGGTTTATTGCACTATTTAAAACAGCCTTAAATATTGGTTCAAATGCAAAGTTCATAAGTACTTTGTAGACATCTTGCTGTAAAACTTTAGGATCAATTAAATTAGGAAATTTAAGACTAAACAAAATGGCAGAGCAATACAATATTACCACATAAAGCTACATAATTTTTTAAGTTGAATCAGTAATACTTTTATATCATATTTGTCAGATCATGATTTCTTGTTAATGTCAATTTATCATAACAAAGAAATTTTGAATAATGTCAACTTTGTATTAAAAGTGCCTAGATTTACCAAATGACGCTTTATGATGACAGTCATAAATATTCATGAAGACTTACTCATGTTCATGATCATGACATTGTCATGACAGTCTTATTCACACCACATCAAATAAAGTGTTACTAAAATACTCCCAAAGGGATTGTAAATCCAAAAAGGCTTTTTAGGAATGATTTATATACAGTAGTTATTCCTCTGTTTTCCTTCATCTGTATGAGAATAAAATAATTAGCCTGATCTTGTGAACACGTTGTTTGAACAGTTTCATTCAGTTTTTCTTTTGACTTCCAGGTAAAAGATGTGGTGGGCTATGAAATACTGGGCCACTGTTTCTTTACAGAAGATGGTCCAGAGGAGAGAAACACATTTCACCACTGTTTAGGTCTGATGGTAAGAGCAGGAACTCTCTTGCCGTCAGACAGAGACAGTAAAATGTGTCGTGCAATTACCGATGGCGCGTACCCAGGATACGTGGCAAATCCACGGCAAGACTGCAGGTAGTACCATTGAAAAATTTGTATGTCTATTATCTTGTCAAACCTTTTGAAAACCTCTCATTGCATTACTCTTTTTATTGCACTACTTAACCCACATTCAGAAACACTTTAAATTAAATGAACTAATGTGAAACATTTATTATAGAAGAGAAGCTTCCTGCATATGAATTGTCATGTCACAGTAGCTAAGCAGATCATCCATGCATCCTTCTCCCAAAGAATTGTTCCAACTAAAATTAAGATCATAAATTATCCATGACAGTAAATTTTCAAAAGAATCTATTAGAAGGCATAGAAAGTAAAGAAATTAACTCAGATCTGTCAGTATTTCAAAGCAATCTGCTCCTGGTCAGTACTAATTAATGACCAACAAACTAAGCACAAACAATATAGAAAAAAAAAGAAAACTAAGAGCTAAGAGCAGACTGAACAGAAACAAGGCTGCTCTAATCAAAGAATAAGAGACAAAGAAACACAGAACAATACATAATCCAAAACCCTGAGCAACCCAATAGCTGGGCAAATATCTGATAATGACTTAATTTTTTTGTGTTTGCAAATTCAGTAAAAATGATAATAAAACCAGAAATTAATTTCACAAGTCCTGCTTGACACTTGATACACCTTTGGTAGCAATTACTGCCTCACGGTGCCTTTGGAAGGGCTGGGGCTCAAAGTTAAAGGGGCACATTGAACAAAAGTGGGCCCCTTGTTGCTAAATTCTTGATATTCATCCAGAATTTAATTGGATCATACTATATCATTCCCATCATGTGGGGAAATGCAAAGCAAATGTAGCAAATTTTCCCTAACAGGTATAATGTTGCTGTTTCTGCTGACAGTCCTGGAGGACTGAGTTTATCTGAGACTGTAGGTGTTAAACAGACCAGAGGAGAGAAGGTCAAAGGTTATGAAGTTATGAAATAAGCAAATTTGCTGCCATTTCACTAATTAAGCCCTAATAATATCTACTTGGCTGCAGACTGATTTAGAGATCAAAAAAGCTCAAAGGGGTTAACTGCATATCATTTTTTGATGTTAGCATCTCTGAGATCTGGAATTGTAAGACTGGAATATCAAGGCAAAGAAAAGTCAGTAGTTGCTGGTAGGGCCCTCTACAGATTCAGGGGCCCCTAGAAATGATTTTATTGTAACACAGATCTAAACCTGTAGCATCATTTATAGAGAATGACAATGTCATAAAATTTAATTTAATGCATTCAGCTGAGGAAAAAAAATATACATTTAATGTATATTAAAAAAAATACATTAAATCCTAAATGTATATTTTTTTAACCTTTGTAAAAGTTTAAAGAATCATCTTGACAATTTGATTGTTGCATTACCATGGCTACAATATGGTGTAATCTTTGCGTTTGAATTGGGTTTGTTCAAAAATACATCACAGCAAGTAACCAATAACCAGTGATTGATTTTAAACTTGGCCAATAAACCTGGTCTCCCTCTCACAGATTTCACCATATTGATATTCATATTTTCTTTGATGTTTATTTTGTGAACTCTAAATGCTCTGGGCCGACTCCTCTAACACTTGAGGTTCTGCAATAACTTATATTTACAGCTGCTCACCTCCAGCCCAGAATCCGTCAGCATCGGCTTTAACTCGCCTGGCAGAAACGTTAAGGAGAAGCAAAGCGAACAGTGACCAGGTGGTACCACAGGTGGTACCCCAGGTGGTACCACAGGTGGTACCACAGGTGGTACCCCAGGTGGTACCACAGGTGGTACCCCAGGTGGTACCACAGGTGGTACCCCAGGTGGTACCACAGGTGGTACCCCAGGTGGTACCACAGGTGGTACCCCAGGTGGTACCACAGGTGGTACCCCAGGTGGTACCACAGGTGGTACCCCAGGTGGTACCACAGGTGGTACCCCAGGTGGTACCACAGGTGGTACCCCAGGTGGTACCACAGGTGGTACCCCAGGTGGTACCACAGGTGGTACCCCAGGTGGTATCACAGGTGGTACCCCAGGTGGTACCACAGGTGGTACCACAGGTGGTACCCCAGGTGGTACCACAGGTGGTACCCAGGTGGTACCCCAGGTGGTACCCCAGGTGGTACCACAGGTGGTACCCCAGGTGGTACCACAGGTGGTACCCCAGGTGGTACCACAGGTGGTACCCCAGGTGGTACCACAGGTGGTACCCCAGGTGGTCCAGGTGGTACCACAGGTGGTACCCCAGGTGGTACCACAGGTGGTACCACAGGTGGTACAGGTGGTACCAAGTGGTACCACAGGTGGTACACAGGTGGTACCACAGGTGGTACCCCAGGTGGTACCACAGGTGGTACCCCAGGTGGTACCACAGGTGGTACCCCAGGTGGTACCACAGGTGGTACCCCAGGTGGTACCACAGGTGGTACCCCAGGTGGTACCACAGGTGGTACCCCAGGTGGTACCACAGGTGGTACCCCAGGTGGTACCACAGGTGGTACCCCAGGTGGTACCACAGGTGGTACCCCAGGTGGTACCACAGGTGGTACCCCAGGTGGTACCACAGGTGGTACCCCAGGTGGTACCACAGGTGGTACCCCAGGTGGTACCACAGGTGGTACCCCAGGTGGTACCACAGGTGGTACCGGGTCGCGATTCTCGGTGACAGTCTATTAGGTGTCTTAATCAGGATATCTGGTATAAACCAGAAATTCTTTCTATCTGTCGGTGGGACCGACCCAGACTGCCTGTAGAACCGGGCTTTTAGCCAAATGCTGAAGTTAAAGTCAGAAGTTTCTCTGCAGCTGAAGCTTTTCTTTGTTTAGGGGCGAGGAGAGTTTTTTCCCGCTTTTGTGAGGATAATTATAAAAATATAAATAGGAACAATTTTTCTAACGTCAACATCAGATCTACGTTTTTATTCACAAACCAGTGTATAAAAAATATTCTTGTTAGAGGCTCAGATCCCCCCCCTCCTCCTCACCATGGTGACTGAACAACATGGAAGTAGAGAAACAGAGTCATAATTAGACTGAGGGCAGCCAGACTAGTTTATTTTGCTAAATTATTATATTTAGCTAATATTACTGCTGAGGGCACAAGCAGGTCTCCTGACATACAGATAAAAAAATTGAAAAAAAAAATTATTTAAAAAAAAAAACATTCTAAAAGGGCACTTAGGCCCATCAAGGATAAAAGGGGCGGGGGCTCAAGCCCCCCTCGCCCCTCTGCACGTGACTGTAGCCTCAAGTCATTGTGATTCATATGACGCCACAAGTTTAGCACATCTACCTTTACGCAGTGTCACCCATTCTTCTTAGCAAAACTAATGAATGGGAGTGTGACTCTGAAGCCACTGGTTTGAGATCTTGACCATATGTAAGGAGTCGTTGTCATGCTGAAACATGAACTGTCTCCTCAGTCTGAGGTCATGGGTTCTCTGTCTGGAACAAGTTTTCATCCAGGATTCATTGTAAAATGCTGCATTGATCTTTCCCAAGAATCTTTCAGATGCCTTTTTGCGAGCTGCCATATGTTCAAATTCAAAAATACATTTTTAATCTCAAAGGGAAATGAAATGTTTATGTAACTTATAAATGGTGTTGTTGGTCTTCCATCTGACTGAAGCACTACTCCCCTGATCAGTCATTAGATGATTGGCCAGTTTCAAGCTTCAAGCCTCTTCCATTTAGGAATGACGGAGGCTGCTGCACTTATAGATAGTTCCCATATGAGGTCACTCCTCCGAAATCCATCCGGCGGCTGTGTTGCTATCTTGATTGTACCAAAGTAGTTCTCCATTTTATTGACTGCATGGAAGAGAACCTGGACAGATGGACATTGTTGGATTCAAGAAGGATAGCAAAGGTGACAAAACATTGAACAGGAATTTTTGTTACATCCCATGAAGGTGAGCAAACTTTGCTGAGAAGCATCGACGCATATGGCAGTCAAATATCCAGAGGAATCAGAAGTATTGACATGTGGTGAGCCACTGACTTAATCATAATTAGATTTTCAAATATAGATGCCCTGCATATTATTGTTTACATATGGAAATGGTGAACGTACAGACAACACTGCAGGGCCAAAAAGTCTTCCTTTTCTTGCCATCCATAGCTACACCGCCATGGTAGAATAATTCCATTAACTCAATGAAACTTGGAAATATCTGCATTATTAATTTAGTGCTGTTCTCCACAGCAAAGGGAAAAACTGCTGAAGTAAAACTCAAAGCCATTTCTTTCTCACCCTCTGTGTCAGTCAAGCTACTCGAAGACTTGTTGCCACAGCAACTGATGGCAGTGCCACTTTATGTTTAGGATTCAAAAACACTCAAATATTTCCCACACAAAGACTGAACATTCAGTCTGTTGCAGTAGTATGGTTTCAGGCTTAATGTTTATTTTTCAATTATAATTGTAGCATATTTGTAAAGATGAGAATATTCTATCATCTAAATCAATGTAAAGAGTTTGTGACCAATAAGGCCAATGGGTTAGTTTTCTAGTTCTGTCAGAAGATAGATACGACTCATGAAGATTGCAGTTCTGAATGCCTTTTCATTTATAAAAATGAAAACAAAAATTCTATACATGTTTACAACATGAGTGAAAAACATTCAAATGACCATATAAAATGTGCAAGAGATAAAGAAAAACTAAAAATCAATTGATGAAAGGTCACAAAAGTCACAATAGAGAGACCAGTGGCAGGACAGACCCATGTCTTGTCTTCAGGGTGAGCCCAGCTGGGCTCCATGGGTAAAAGCCCGGCCACCAGCTGCTTGCCTTCGCATCCCCCCTGCAGGCCTGGCTCCAGAATGGGACCCCAGTCCAGTGACCCGTGCCCCGGGTGAGGGAACACCAAATCCAAAGTTTTGATCCATTAAAGGGGTCTTCAGGCTGCGCTTTGTCTGATCCCCCACCTAAGATCTGTCTTTCCCTCCTGTGCAAAACCTTGTTAATATCAAGACATACAGAGCCTCCCTCCTGAATCACTTCTAAAAAGATGGTTTTAGTTTTTCAGGTTCTATTTGGTTGATCAATTTCCAAAATGCCTCAGGGCTACAAGTTTGGTTAAACTTAATTGTGCCTGACCTTTTCAATATTTCTTGTAAGTTCTAAGTCTCTTAGAAAATTTACTTTATTTGTCTTTAAATTCAGTTTCTAGCAGATGTAGCTCATGTCATGTCATTCCATAATACTTTTGTTTCATCATTCCAGTCAAATCTATATCTTTTGTCTTGTCTCTTATTACCACTAATAACTTTTTTACTGGATCTTATTGCGTAGACATAATTACAATATAGTTACAAAAGTCTTCTCATCATACATTCAGCAAATTTTGACAATTGACATACTTAAGCTGGTTGACAAATGTACCAGCCACAGATAGCAATGAGACATTTGAAAAAGGGCATAATAAACATTTTCTAGAGTATTGTTTTGAATTTCAGTTAGGCTGTCCCTTACTAGGTGTGGGACTAATGTTTCCTGGATCCAGTAAATCAAGACATTTTAAGCACCGCTCTCTATTAATTAACTTGGAGTATAAATATCTAAATTAAATGGTGCATATACAGTTGTGAGTAGTGAAAATATAATCCACAGCCGCTCTTCCTTTTACAAATACTGAAGTGTAATTATTATTCCCAGGTATTTGACCCTTTACCATGTTTCTTTATAGTCTCAGTTAAACAGGAATATCTATATCAGGGGAGCTCAAACATTTTGAGACCAAGATCTACTTTTTCTCTCACCAGCTGGCTGAGATCAACCTCATGACACAAAGACATAGAAATTGCAAATGAAACCCTATTGACTCATTTCCTATATGAATATACATCAGTTATATCAGAAATGATAAAGTGATAGAAAACCTAATGCAGTTTCTTCCTCAGTGAGATCCTGACACTGGGAGCAGGTTACTGGGATCAGGTTACTGGGATCAGGTTACTGGCAGCAGGTTACTGGGATCAGGTTACTGGCAGCAGGTTACTGGGAGCAGGTTACTGGGATCAGGTTACTGGGAGCAGGTTACTGGGAGCAGGTTACTGGGATCAGGTTACTGGCAGCAGGTTACTGGGATCAGGTTACTGGCAGCAGGTTACTGGGAGCAGGTTACTGGGAGCAGGTTACTGGGAGCAGGTTACTGGCAGCAGGTTACTGGGAGCAGGTTACTGGGAGCAGGTTACTGGCAGCAGGTTACTGGGATCAGGTTACTGGCAGCAGGTTACTGGGAGCAGGTTACTGGCAGCAGGTTACTGGCAGCAGGTTACTGGCAGCAGGTTACTGGGATCAGGTTACTGGCAGCAGGTTACTGGGAGCAGGTTACTGGCAGCAGGTTACTGGGAGCAGGTTACTGGCAGCAGGTTACTGGGAGCAGGTTACTGGGAGCAGGTTACTGGGAGCAGGTTACTGGATCAGGTTACTGGCAGCAGGTTACTGGCAGCAGGTTACTGGGAGCAGGTTACTGGCAGCAGGTTACTGAGAGCAGGTTACTGGGAGCAGGTTACTGGCAGCAGGTTACTGGGAGCAGGTTACTGGGAACAGGTTACTGGGAGCAGGTTACTGGGAACAGGTTACTGGGAGCAGGTTACTGGGATCAGGTTACTGGGAGCAGGTTACTGGCAGCAGGTTACTGGGAGCAGGTTACTGGGATCAGGTTACTGGGATCAGGTTACTGGCAGCAGGTTACTGGCAGCAGGTTACTGGCAGCAGGTTACTGGGAACAGGTTACTGGGAGCAGGTTACTGGGAGCAGGTTACTGGGAGCAGGTTACTGGCAGCAGGTTACTGGCAGCAGGTTACTGGGAGCAGGTTACTGGCAGCAGGTTACTGGGATCAGGTTACTGGGAGCAGGTTACTGGCAGCAGGTTACTGGGAGCAGGTTACTGGGAACAGGTTACTGAGAGCAGGTTACTGGGAGCAGGTTACTGGGAGCAGGTTACTGGGAGCAGGTTACTGGCAGCAGGTTACTGGGATCAGGTTACTGGGAACAGGTTACTGAGAGCAGGTTACTGAGAGCAGGTTACTGGCAGCAGGTTACTGGGATCAGGTTACTGGGATCAGGTTACTGGGATCAGGTTACTGAGAGCAGGTTACTGGCAGCAGGTTACTGGGATCAGGTTACTGAGAGCAGGTTACTGAGAGCAGGTGACTGGGAGCAGGTTACTGGCAGCAGGTTACTGGGATCAGGTTACTGGGAGCAGGTTACTGGGAGCAGGTTACTGGCAGCAGGTTACTGAGAGCAGGTTACTGGGATCAGGTTACTGGGAGCAGGTTACTGAGAGCAGGTTACTGGGAGCAGGTTACTGGGAGCAGGTTACTGGGAGCAGGTTACTGGGGAGCAGGTTACTGGCAGCAGGTTACTGGGAACAGGTTACTGGCAGCAGGTTACTGGGAGCAGGTTACTAGCAGCAGGTTACTGGGAGCAGGTTACTGGCAGCAGGTTACTGAGAGCAGGTTACTGGCAGCAGGTTACTGGGAGCAGGTTACTGGGAGCAGGTTACTAGCAGCAGGTTACTGGGAGCAGGTTACTGGCAGCAGGTTACTGGGAGCAGGTTACTGGGAGCAGGTTACTGGCAGCAGGTTACTGGCAGCAGGTTACTGGCAGCAGGTTACTGGGAGCAGGTTACTGGCAGCAGGTTACTGGAGCAGGTTACTGGGAGCAGGTTACTGGCAGCAGGTTACTGGGAGCAGGTTACTGGGAGCAGGTTACTGGCAGCAGGTTACTGGGAGCAGGTTACTGGCAGCAGGTTACTGGGATCAGGTTACTGGGAGCAGGTTACTGGGAGCAGGTTACTGGGAGCAGGTTACTGGGATCAGGTTACTGGGAGCAGGTTACTGGCAGCAGGTTACTGGGAGCAGGTTACTGGGAGCAGGTTACTGGCAGCAGGTTACTGGGAGCAGGTTACTGGCAGCAGGTTACTGGGAACAGGTTACTGGGAACAGGTTACTGGCAGCAGGTTACTGGCAGCAGGTTACTGAGAGCAGGTTACTGGCAGCAGGTTACTGGGATCAGGTTACTGGCAGCAGGTTACTGGCAGCAGGTTACTGGGATCAGGTTACTGGCAGCAGGTTACTGGGAGCAGGTTACTGGAGCAGGTTACTGGGAGCAGGTTACTGGCAGCAGGTTACTGGGAGCAGGTTACTGGGAGCAGGTTACTGGCAGCAGGTTACTGGGATCAGGTTACTGGCAGCAGGTTACTGGGAGCAGGTTACTGGCAGCAGGTTACTGGGAGCAGGTTACTGGGATCAGGTTACTGGCAGCAGGTTACTGGCAGCAGGTTACTGGAGCAGGTTACTGGCAGCAGGTTACTGGGAGCAGGTTACTGGGAGCAGGTTACTGGAGCAGGTTACTGGGATCAGGTTACTGGCAGCAGGTTACTGGCAGCAGGTTACTGGGAGCAGGTTACTGGCAGCAGGTTACTGAGAGCAGGTTACTGGAGCAGGTTACTGGCAGCAGGTTGGGAGCAGGTTACTGGGAACAGGTTACTGAGAGCAGGTTACTGGGAACAGGTTACTGGGAGCAGGTTACTGGGATCAGGTTACTGGGAGCAGGTTACTGGCAGCAGGTTACTGGGAGCAGGTTACTGGGATCAGGTTACTGGGATCAGGTTACTGGGAGCAGGTTACTGGCAGCAGGTTACTGGCAGCAGGTTACTGGGATCAGGTTACTGGGAGCAGGTTACTGGGAGCAGGTTACTGGGATCAGGTTACTGGGATCAGGTTACTGGGATCAGGTTACTGGCAGCAGGTTACTGGCAGCAGGTTACTAGCAGCAGGTTACTGGGAGCAGGTTACTGGGAGCAGGTTACTAGCAGCAGGTTACTGGGAGCAGGTTACTGGCAGCAGGTTACTGGGAGCAGGTTACTGGCAGCAGGTTACTGGGAGCAGGTTACTGGGAGCAGGTTACTGGCAGCAGGTTACTGGGAGCAGGTTACTGGGAGCAGGTTACTGGGAGCAGGTTACTGGGAGCAGGTTACTGGGAGCAGGTTACTGGGAGCAGGTTACTGGCAGCAGGTTACTGGGATCAGGTTACTGGGATCAGGTTACTGGGATCAGGTTACTGGGAACAGGTTACTGGGAGCAGGTTACTGGGAACAGGTTACTGGGAACAGGTTACTGAGAGCAGGTTACTGGGAACAGGTTACTGGGGAGCAGGTTACTGGGAACAGGTTACTGGGAACAGGTTACTGAGAGCAGGTTACTGAGAGCAGGTTACTGGCAGCAGGTTACTGGGATCAGGTTACTGGGATCAGGTTACTGGATCAGGTTACTGAGAGCAGGTTACTGGCAGCAGGTTACTGGCAGCAGGTTACTGAGAGCAGGTTACTGGGATCAGGTTACTGAGAGCAGGTTACTGAGAGCAGGTGACTGGGATCAGGTTACTGGGAGCAGGTTACTGGGAGCAGGTTACTGGCAGCAGGTTACTGGGAGCAGGTTACTGGGATCAGGTTACTGGGAGCAGGTTACTGGGAGCAGGTTACTGGGAGCAGGTTACTGGGAGCAGGTTACTGGGAGCAGGTTACTGGGAGCAGGTTACTGGGAGCAGGTTACTGGCAGCAGGTTACTGGGATCAGGTTACTGGCAGCAGGTTACTGGGAGCAGGTTACTAGCAGCAGGTTACTGGGAGCAGGTTACTGGCAGCAGGTTACTGAGAGCAGGTTACTGGCAGCAGGTTACTGGGAGCAGGTTACTGGGAGCAGGTTACTAGCAGCAGGTTACTGGAGCAGGTTACTGGCAGCAGGTTACTGGGAGCAGGTTACTGGGAGCAGGTTACTGGCAGCAGGTTACTGGCAGCAGGTTACTGGCAGCAGGTTACTGGGAGCAGGTTACTGGCAGCAGGTTACTGGAGCAGGTTACTGGGAGCAGGTTACTGGCAGCAGGTTACTGGGAGCAGGTTACTGGGAGCAGGTTACTGGCAGCAGGTTACTGGGAGCAGGTTACTGGCAGCAGGTTACTGGGATCAGGTTACTGGGAGCAGGTTACTGGGAGCAGGTTACTGGGAGCAGGTTACTGGGATCAGGTTACTGGGAGCAGGTTACTGGCAGCAGGTTACTGGGAGCAGGTTACTGGGAGCAGGTTACTGGCAGCAGGTTACTGGGAGCAGGTTACTGGCAGCAGGTTACTGGGATCAGGTTACTGGGAACAGGTTACTGGCAGCAGGTTACTGGGAGCAGGTTACTGGGAACAGGTTACTGGGAACAGGTTACTGGGAGCAGGTTACTGGCAGCAGGTTACTGGGAACAGGTTACTGGGAACAGGTTACTGGCAGCAGGTTACTGGGAACAGGTTACTGGGAACAGGTTACTGGGAGCAGGTTACTGGCAGCAGGTTACTGGCAGCAGGTTACTGGGAGCAGGTTACTGGGAACAGGTTACTGGCAGCAGGTTACTGGCAGCAGATTACTGGGAACAGGTTACTGGGAGCAGGTTACTGGGATCAGGTTACTGGGAGCAGGTTACTGGGAGCAGGTTACTGGGAGCAGGTTACTGGGAGCAGGTTACTAGCAGCAGGTTACTGGGAGCAGGTTACTGGCAGCAGGTTACTGGGAGCAGGTTACTGGCAGCAGGTTACTGGGATCAGGTTATGGGAGCAGGTTACTGGGAGCAGGTTACTGGCAGCAGGTTACTGAGAGCAGGTTACTGGGATCAGGTTACTGGGAGCAGGTTACTGGCAGCAGGTTACTGAGAGCAGGTTACTGGGAGCAGGTTACTGGCAGCAGGTTACTGGGAGCAGGTTACTGGCAGCAGGTTACTGGGATCAGGTTACTGGGAGCAGGTTACTGGCAGCAGGTTACTGAGAGCAGGTTACTGGGATCAGGTTACTGGGAGCAGGTTACTGGCAGCAGGTTACTGAGAGCAGGTTACTGGGATCAGGTTACTGGGAGCAGGTTACTGGCAGCAGGTTACTGGCAGCAGGTTACTGAGAGCAGGTTACTGGGATCAGGTTACTGGGAGCAGGTTACTGGCAGCAGGTTACTGAGAGCAGGTTACTGGGATCAGGTTACTGGGAGCAGGTTACTGGCAGCAGGTTACTGGCAGCAGGTTACTGAGAGCAGGTTACTGGGATCAGGTTACTGGGAGCAGGTTACTGGCAGCAGGTTACTGAGAGCAGGTTACTGGGAGCAGGTTACTGGCAGCAGGTTACTGGGAGCAGGTTACTGGCAGCAGGTTACTGGGAGCAGGTTACTGGCAGCAGGTTACTGGGAGCAGGTTACTGGGAGCAGGTTACTGGGAGCAGGTTACTGGCAGCAGGTTACTGGGAGCAGGTTACTGGGAGCAGGTTACTGGCAGCAGGTTACTGGCAGCAGGTTACTGGGAGCAGGTTACTGGGAGCAGGTTACTGGGAGCAGGTTACTGGGAGCAGGTTACTGGGAGCAGGTTACTGGGAGCAGGTTACTGGGAGCAGGTTACTGGTTTCTCAGTCAGAAGCTGGTTGCAAACCTGAGGCCAGCAGCTGTCAGTCAGTTATTGTAGATCTGAAATTTGATTTGATGACGTCAATATGAGAAACTACAGACTGATAGGAGGAACCAAAGAGCTCTGCAGAGGTAAAGGCAAATCTTCTGAATTTGAAATATAATTAATTTAATTTCACATAATTATCGTGGTAGAAGCCATTTGTTTGTTAAAACTTAATCAAATATATTTGTCCTATTTGATGTTTGTTATGACACGTTTACTGTAAATGAATGAGGTAATTAGTCCAAGTTTGTCGTTTATCGATTGGTCAGAAATTAAAGCAGCTGTGATGAACCACAGCAAAGGTCAACCAAGGTGAAACAACCTGAACAGGTGATCAACTCAAAACCACTCACACCTTTTTACTCTCTCTTTATCGTTAAGCACACCTGTTGCTGTGGCAACCGCCTGCACCCCGCAAGCCAAGCAGAGAT